>NW_026893706.1:300000-530051 GCF_032452875.1 Bos javanicus
GCACAAGATCAGTGTGTGACACCAAACATGATCAGTGCATGATCAGTCACATGATCAATGCATGATTAGCCAGGTGGTCAGTGCATGATCAATTATGTGATCAGTGCATGATCAGTCATGTGATCAGTACATGGTAGCTGCGTGATGATTGCATGATCAGCCACGTGAGCAGTGCATGATAGCCACGTGATCAGTGCATGATCAGTCACGGGATCAGTGCATGATCAATTAGCTGATTAGTGCATGATCAGTCACGTGACCAGTGCATGGTAGCTACGTGATCATTCCATGATCAACCACGTGATCAGTGCACGATAGCCAGGTAATGAGTGCACGATAGCCAGATGATCAGTGCATTATCAGTCACGTGATCAGTGTATGATCAGCCAAGTAATAAGTGCATGATAGCCAACTGATCAGTGGATGATCAGTCACGTGATCAGTGCATGATAGCCACGTGATCAGTGCATGACCAGTCACGTGATCTGTGCATGATCAGACACGTGATCTGTGCATGATCAGTCACGTGATCAGTGCATGATCAATTACCTGATCAGTGCCTGATCAGTCACGTGACCAGTGCATGGTAGCCACGTGATCATTGCATGATCAGCCACGTGATCAGTGCATGATAGCCACGTGATCAGTGCATGATCAGCCACGTGATCAGTGCATGATCAGCCACGTGATCAGTGCATGTTATCCACATGATCAGTGCAGGATAGCCACGTGATCACTTCATGATTATTTACGTGATCTGTACATGATCAGTCACGTGATACGTGTGTGATCAGCTACCGGATCAGTGCGTGATAAGCCATGTGATCAGTGCAGGATCAATTACGTGATCAGTGCATGATCAGTCACATGACCAGTACATGGTACCTACGTGATCATTGCGTGATCAGGCACGTGATCAGTTCATGATAGCTACGTGATCAGTGCATGATCAGTCACGTGATCAGTGCATGATCAGCCACGTGATCAGTGCATGATCAGGCACGTGATACATGTGTGATCAGCCACGTGATCAGTGCATGATGAGCCACGTGATCAGTGCAGGATCAATTACGTGATCAGTGCATGATCAGTCACGTGACCAGTATATGGTAGCTACGTGATCATTCCATGACAGCCACGTGAGCAGTGCATGATAGCCACATGATGTGTGCATGATCAGTTACGTGAGCAGAGTATGATCAGCCACGTGATCAGTGCATGAGTGCCACGTGATCATTGCATGATATGTCACGTCACAGGTGTGTGATCAGCCACGTGAACAGTGCATGTTCAGCCACGTGATCAGTGCATGATCAGCCACGTGATCAGTGCATGATATCCAAGTGATCAGTGCATGATCATCACGTGATCAGTGTATGATCAGCCACGTGAACAGTGCATGCTCAGTCACGTGATAAGGGCCTGCTGAGCTGCGTGATTACTGTCTGATCATCTGCTTGAAAATTGCCAGCTGAGCTGCATGATTCCTGCCTGTCATCTGCTTGACAATTGCCAACTGTGCTGCGTAATTCCTGCCTGCTCAGCTGCTTGATTATTGCCAGCTGAGCAGCATGATTCCTCACACCTGACTTCCATGATTATTGCCTGCTGACTGTTTGATTCGTGCCTACTCAGCCCTTTGTTTATTGCCTCCAGAGGCAAATGATCAGTGTATGATAGCAAACATGATCAGCGCATGATCAGTCACATGATCAGCGCCATTAAGTCACGTGATCACTACATGATAGTCATGTGATCAGTCCATGCTCAATCACGGTATTAGTGCATGATCACCCACGTGATCAGTGCATGATCAGCCAGGTGATCATTTCATGATAGCTATGTGATCAGTTCATGATTTGTCACGTGATCTGTTCATGACCAGGCAGGTGATCTGTGTATGATCAGCGAGGTGATCAGTGCATGATCCGTCACCTAATGGGTGTATGATCAGTCACCTGACTGGTACATGGTAGCTACATGATCATTGCATGATCAGCCACGTGAGTAGTGCATGTTAGCCACGTGATCAGTGCATGGTCAGTCACGTGATCAGTGCATGTGGAGTCATGTAGTCATCAGTGCATGATAGCGCCGTGATAAGTGCACGATCAGTCCCGTGATGAGTGTATGATCAGCCAAGTGATCAGTGCAAGATCAGCTACATGATCAGTGCATGATCAGTCATATGATCAGTGCATGATCAGTCACATGATCAGTGCATGATCAGTCACGTGATAGGTGTGTGATCAGCCACGTGAACAGTGCATGCTCAGTCACGTGATCAGGGCCTGCTGAGCTGCGTGATTACTGTCTGCTCATCTGCTTGACAATTTCCAGCTGAGCTGCACGATTCCTGCCTGTCATCTCCTTGACAATTGCCACCTGTGCTGCGTAATTCCTGCCTGCTCATCTACTTGATTATTGCCAGCTGAGCAGCATGATTTCTCAGAGCTGAGTTCCATGATTATAGCCTGCTGACTGATTCCTGCCTACTCAGCTCTATGTTCATTGCCTCCAGAGGCACAAGATCAGTGTGTGACACCAAACATGATCAGCACATGATCAGTCACATGATCAATGCATGATTAGCCAGGTGGTCAGTGCATGATCAATTATGTGATCAGTGCATGATCAGTCATGTGACCAGTACATGGTAGCTACGTGATCATTGCATGATCAGCCACGTGAGCAGTGCATGATAGCCACGTGATCAGTGCATGATCAGTCACGGGATCAGTGCATGATCAATTAGCTGATTAGTGCATGATCAGTCACGTGACCAGTGCATGGTAGCTAGGTGATCATTGCATGATCAACCACGTGATCAGTGCACGATAGCCAGGTAATGAGAGCACGATAGCCAGATGATCAGTGCATTATCAGTCACGTGATCAGTGCATGACCAGTCACGTGATCTGTGCATGACCAGTCACGTGATCTGTGCATGATCAGACACGTGATCAGTGCATGACCAGTCACGTGATCAGTGCATGACCAGTTACGTGATCAGTGCATGACCAGTCACGTGATCAGTGCATGACCAGTCACGTGATCTGTGCATGATCAGACACGTGATCTGTGCATGATCAGTCACGTGATCAGTGCATGATCAATTACCTGATCAGTGCCTGATCAGTCACGTGACCAGTGCATGGTAGCTACGTGATCATTGCATGATCAGCCACGTGATCAGTGCATGATAGCCACGTGATCAGTGCATGATCAGCCACGTGATCAGTGCATGATCATTCACGTGATACGTGTGTGATCAGCCTCGTGATCAGTGCATGTTATCCACGTGATCAGTGCAGGATAGCCACGTGATCAGTGCATGATCAGTCACGGGATCAGTGCATGATCAATTAGCTGATCAGTGCAGTCACGTGACCAGTGCATGGTAGCTAGGTGATCATTGCATGATCAACCACGTGATCAGTGCACGATAGCCAGGTAATGAGTGCACGATAGCCAGATGATCAGTGCATTATCAGTCACGTGATCAGTGTATGATCAACCAAGTAATAAGTGCATGATAGCCAACTGATCAGTGGATGATCAGTCACGTGATCAGTGCATGATAGCCACGTGATCAGTGCATGATCAGTCAACTGATGGGTGTATGATCAGTCACGTGACCTGTACATGGTAGCTACGTGATCATTGCATGATCAGCCACGTGAGTAGTGCATGATAGCCACGTGATCACTGCATGATCAGTCACGTGATCAGTGCATGATCAGTCATGTGACCAGTACATGGTAGCTGCGTGATCATGCATGATCAGCCACGTGAGCAGTGCATGATAACCTCGTGATCAGTGCATGATCAGACACGAGATCAGTGCATGATCAGTCACGTGATCAGTGCATGATCAGCCACGTGATCAGTGCATGACCAGGCACGTGATCAGTGTATGTCCAGCCAAGTGATCAGTGCCTGATAGCCACGTGATCAGTGCATGATCAGTCACATGATCAGTGTATGATCAGTCACGTGATAGGTGTGTGATCAGCCACGTGAACAGTGCATGCTCAGTCACGTGATCCGGGCCTGCTGAGCTGCGGGATTACTGTCTGCTCATCTGCTTGACAATTGCCAGCTGAGTTGCACGATTCCTGCCTGTCATCTCCTTGACAATTGCCACCTGTGCTGCGTAATTCCTGCCTGCTCATCTACTTGATTATTGCCAGCTGAGCAGCATGATTTCTCAGAGCTGAGTTCCATGATTATAGCCTGCTGAGTGATTCCTGCCTACTCAGCTCTATGTTCATTGCCTCCAGAGGCACATGATCAGTGTGTGACACCAAACATGATCAGCACATGATCAGTCACATGATCAATGCATGATAAGCCAGGTGATCAGTGCATGATCAATTATGTGATCAGTGCATGATCAGTCACGTAACCAGTACATGGTAGCTGCGTGATGATTGCATGATCAGCCACGTGAGCAGTGCATGATAGCCACGTGATCAGTGCATGACCAGTCACGTGATCTGTGCATGATCAGACACGTGATCTGTGCATGATCAGTCACGTGATCAGTGCATGATCAATTACCTGATCAGTGCCTGATCAGTCACGTGACCAGTGCATGGTAGCTACGTGATCATTGCATGATCAGCCACGTGATCAGTGCATGATAGCCACGTGATCAGTGCATGATAGCCACGTGATCAGTGCATGATCATTCACGTGATACGTGTGTGATCAGCCTCGTGATCAGTGCATGTTATCCACGTGATCAGTGCAGGATAGCCACGTGATCACTTCATGATTATTTACGTGATCTGTACATGATCAGTCACGTGATACGTGTGTGATCAGCTAACGGAACAGTGCGTGATGAGCCATGTGATCAGTGCAGGATCAATTACGTGATCAGTGCATGATCAGTCACATGACCAGTACATGGTACCTACGTGATCATTGCGTGATCAGGCACGTGATCAGTTCATGATAGCCACGTGATCAGTGCATGATAGCCACATGATCAGTGCATGAGAGCCACGTGATCAGTGCATGATCAGTCACGTGATACATGTGTGATCAGCCACGTGATCAGTGCATGATGAGCCACGTGATCAGTGCAGGATCAATTACGTGATCAGTGCATGATCAGTCACGTGACCAGTATATGGTAGCTACGTGATCATTCCATGACGAGCCACGTGAGCAGTGCATGATAGCCACATGATGTGTGCATGATCAGTTACGTGAGCAGAGTATGATCAGCCACGTGATCAGTGCATGAGTGCCACGTGATCATTGCATGATATGTCACGTCACAGGTGTGTGATCAGCCACGTGAACAGTGCATGTTCAGCCACGTGATCAGTGCATGATAGCCACGTGATCAGTGCATGATATCCAAGTGATCAGTGCATGATCATCACGTGATCAGTGTATGATCAGCCACGTGAATAGTGCATGCTCAGTCACGTGATAAGGGCCTGCTGAGCTGCGTGATTACTGTCTGCTCATCTGCTTGAAAATTGCCAGCTGAGCTGCATGATTCCTGCCTGTCATCTGCTTGACAATTGCCAGCTGTGCTGCGTAATTCCTGCCTGCTCAGCTGCTTGATTATTGCCAGCTGAGCAGCATGATTCCTCACAGCTGAGTTCCATGATTATTGCCTGCTGACTGTTTGATTCGTGCCTACTCAGCCCTTTGTTTATTGCCTCCAGAGGCAAATGATCAGTGTATGATAGCAAACATGATCAGCGCATGATCAGTCACATGATCAGCGCCATTAAGTCACGTGATCACTACATGATAGTCATGTGATCAGTCCATGCTCAATCACGGTATCAGTGCATGATCAGCCACGTGATCAGTGCATGATCAGCCAGGTGATCATTTCATGATAGCTATGTGATCAGTTCATGATTTGTCACGTGATCTGTTCATGACCAGGCAGGTGATCTGTGTATGATCAGCGAGGTGATCAGTGCATGATCCGTCACCTAATGGGTGTATGATCAGTCACCTGACCGGTACATGGTAGCTACATGATCATTGCATGATCAGCCACGTGAGTAGTGCATGATAGCCACGTGATCAGTGCATGGTCAGTCACGTGATCAGTGCATGATCATCCACGTGATCAGTGCATGTGGAGTCATGTAGTCAATGCATGATAGCGCTGTGATAAGTGCACGATCAGTCCCGTGATGAGTGTATGATCAGCCAAGTGATCAGTGCAAGATAGCTACGTGATCAGTGCATGATCAGTCATATGATCAGTGCATGATCAGTCACATGATCAGTGCATGATCAGTCACGTGATAGGTGTGTGATCAGCCACGTGAACAGTGCATGCTCAGTCACGTGATCAGGGCCTGCTGAGCTGCGTGATTACTGTCTGCTCATCTGCTTGACAATTTCCAGCTGAGCTGCACGATTCCTGCCTGTCATCTCCTTGACAATTGCCACCTGTGCTGCGTAATTCCTGCCTGCTCATCTACTTGATTATTGCCAGCTGAGCAGCATGATTTCTCAGAGCTGAGTTCCATGATTATAGCCTGCTGACTGATTCCTGCCTACTCAGCTCTATGTTCATTGCCTCCAGAGGCACAAGATCAGTGTGTGACACCAAACATGATCAGCACATGATCAGTCACATGATCAATGCATGATTAGCCAGGTGGTCAGTGCATGATCAATTATGTGATCAGTGCATGATCAGTCATGTGACCAGTACATGGTAGCTGCGTGATCATTGCATGATCAGCCACGTGAGCAGTGCATGATAGCCACGTGATCAGTGCATGATCAGTCACGGGATCAGTGCATGATCAATTAGCTGATTAGTGCATGATCAGTCACGTGACCAGTGCATGGTAGCTAGGTGATCATTGCATGATCAACCACGTGATCAGTGCACGATAGCCAGGTAATGAGTGCACGATAGCCAGATGATCAGTGCATTATCAGTCACGTGATCAGTGTATGATCAGCCAAGTAATAAGTGCATGATAGCCAACTGATCAGTGGATGATCAGTCACGTGATCAGTGCATGATAGCCACGTGATCAGTGCATGACCAGTCACGTGATCTGTGCATGATCAGACACGTGATCTGTGCATGATCAGTCACGTGATCAGTGCATGATCAATTACCTGATCAGTGCCTGATCAGTCACGTGACCAGTGCATGGTAGCTACATGATCATTGCATGATCAGCCACGTGATCAGTGCATGATAGCCACGTGATCAGTGCATGATAGCCACGTGATCAGTGCATGATCATTCACGTGATACGTGTGTGATCAGCCTCGTGATCAGTGCATGTTATCCACATGATCAGTGCAGGATAGCCACGTGATCACTTCATGATTATTTACGTGATCTGTACATGATCAGTCACGTGATACGTGTGTGATCAGCTACCGGATCAGTGCATGATGAGCCATGTGATCAGTGCAGGATCAATTACGTGATCAGTGCATGATCAGTCACATGACCAGTACATGGTACCTACGTGATCATTGCGTGATCAGGCACGTGATCAGTTCATGATAGCTACGTGATCAGTGCATGATAGCCACATGATCAGTGCATGAGAGCCACGTGATCAGTGCATGATCAGTCACGTGATACATGTGTGATCAGCCACGTGATCAGTGCATGATGAGCCACGTGATCAGTGCAGGATCAATTACGTGATCAGTGCGTGATCAGTCACGTGACCAGTATATGGTAGCTACGTGATCATTCCATGACGAGCCACGTGAGCAGTGCATGATAGCCACATGATGTGTGCATGATCAGTTACGTGAGCAGAGTATGATCAGCCACGTGATCAGTGCATGAGTGCCACGAGATCATTGCATGATATGTCACGTCACAGGTGTGTGATCAGCCACGTGAACAGTGCATGTTCAGCCACGTGATCAGTGCATGATAGCCACGTGATCAGTGCATGATATCCAAGTGATCAGTGCATGATCATCACGTGATCAGTGTATGATCAGCCACGTGAATAGTGCATGCTCAGTCACGTGATAAGGGCCTGCTGAGCTGCGTGATTACTGTCTGCTCATCTGCTTGAAAATTGCCAGCTGAGCTGCATGATTCCTGCCTGTCATCTACTTGACAATTGCCAACTGTGCTGCGTAATTCCTGCCTGCTCAGCTGCTTGATTATTGCCAGCTGAGCAGCATGATTCCTCACACCTGAGTTCCATGATTATTGCCTGCTGACTGTTTGATTCGTGCCTACTCAGCCCTTTGTTTATTGCCTCCAGAGGCAAATGATCAGTGTATGATAGCAAACATGATCAGCGCATGATCAGTCACATGATCAGCGCCATTAAGTCACGTGATCACTACATGATAGTCATGTGATCAGTCCATGCTCAATCACGGTATCAGTGCATGATCAGCCACGTGATCAGTGCATGATCAGCCAGGTGATCATTTCATGATAGCTATGTGATCAGTTCATGATTTGTCACGTGATCTGTTCATGACCAGGCAGGTGATCTGTGTATGATCAGCGAGGTGATCAGTGCATGATCCGTCACCTAATGGGTGTATGATCAGTCACCTGACTGGTACATGGTAGCTACATGATCATTGCATGATCAGCCACGTGAGTAGTGCATGATAGCCACGTGATCAGTGCATGGTCAGTCACGAGATCAGTGCATGTGGAGTCATGTAGTCAATGCATGATAGCGCCGTGATAAGTGCACGATCAGTCCCGTGATGAGTGTATGATCAGCCAAGTGATCAGTGCAAGATAGCTACGTGATCAGTGCATGATCAGTCATATGATCAGTGCATGATCAGTCACATGATCAGTGCATGATCAGTCACGTGATAGGTGTGTGATCAGCCACGTGAACAGTGCATGCTCAGTCACGTGATCAGGGCCTGCTGAGCTGCGTGATTACTGTCTGCTCATCTGCTTGACAATTTCCAGCTGAGCTGCACGATTCCTGCCTGTCATCTCCTTGACAATTGCCACCTGTGCTGCGTAATTCCTGCCTGCTCATCTACTTGATTATTGCCAGCTGAGCAGCATGATTTCTCAGAGCTGAGTTCCATGATTATAGCCTGCTGACTGATTCCTGCCTACTCAGCTCTATGTTCATTGCCTCCAGAGGCACAAGATCAGTGTGTGACACCAAACATGATCAGCACATGATCAGTCACATGATCAATGCATGATTAGCCAGGTGGTCAGTGCATGATCAATTATGTGATCAGTGCATGATCAGTCATGTGACCAGTACATGGTAGCTGCGTGATCATTGCATGATCAGCCACGTGAGCAGTGCATGATAGCCACGTGATCAGTGCATGATCAGTCACGGGATCAGTGCATGATCAATTAGCTGATTAGTGCATGATCAGTCACGTGACCAGTGCATGGTAGCTAGGTGATCATTGCATGATCAACCACGTGATCAGTGCACGATAGCCAGGTAATGAGTGCACGATAGCCAGATGATCAGTGCATTATCAGTCACGTGATCAGTGCATGACCAGTCACGTGATCTGTGCATGATCAGACACGTGATCTGTGCATGATCAGTCACGTGATCAGTGCATGATCAATTACCTGATCAGTGCCTGATCAGTCACGTGACCAGTGCATGGTAGCTACGTGATCATTGCATGATCAGCCACGTGATCAGTGCATGATAGCCACGTGATCAGTGCATGATAGCCACGTGATCAGTGCATGATCATTCACGTGATACGTGTGTGATCAGCCTCGTGATCAGTGCATGTTATCCACGTGATCAGTGCAGGATAGCCACGTGATCAGTGCATGATCAGTCACGGGATCAGTGCATGATCAATTAGCTGATTAGTGCATGATCAGTCACGTGACCAGTGCATGGTAGCTAGGTGATCATTGCATGATCAACCACGTGATCAGTGCAGGATAGCCAGGTAATGAGTGCACGATAGCCAGATGATCAGTGCATTATCAGTCACGTGATCAGTGTATGATCAGCCAAGTAATAAGTGCATGATAGCCAACTGATCAGTGGATGATCAGTCACGTGATCAGTGCATGATAGCCACGTGATCAGTGCATGATCAGTCAACTGATGGGTGTATGATCATTCACGTGACCTGTACATGGTAGCTACATGATCATTGCATGATCAGCCACGTGAGTAGTGCATGATAGCCACGTGATCACTGCATGATCAGTCACGTGATCAGTGCATGATCAGTCATGTGACCAGTACATGGTAGCTGCGTGATCATCGCATGATCAGCCACGTGAGCAGTGCATGATAGCCTCGTGATCAGTGCATGATCAGACACGAGATCAGTGCATGATCAGTCACGTGATCAGTGCATGATCAGCCACGTGATCAGTGCATGACCAGGCACGTGATCAGTGTATGTCCAGCCAAGTGATCAGTGCCTGATAGCCACGTGATCAGTGCATGATCAGTCACATGATCAGTGTATGATCAGTCACGTGATAGGTGTGTGATCAGCCACGTGAACAGTGCATGCTCAGTCACGTGATCCGGGCCTGCTGAGCTGCGGGATTACTGTCTGCTCATCTGCTTGACAATTGCCAGCTGAGTTGCACGATTCCTGCCTGTCATCTCCTTGACAATTGCCACCTGTGCTGCGTAATTCCTGCCTGCTCATCTACTTGATTATTGCCAGCTGAGCAGCATGATTTCTCAGAGCTGAGTTCCATGATTATAGCCTGCTGAGTGATTCCTGCCTACTCAGCTCTATGTTCATTGCCTCCAGAGGCACATGATCAGTGTGTGACACCAAACATGATCAGCACATGATCAGTCACATGATCAATGCATGATAAGCCAGGTGATCAGTGCATGATCAATTATGTGATCAGTGCATGATCAGTCACGTAACCAGTACATGGTAGCTGCGTGATGATTGCATGATCAGCCACGTGAGCAGTGCATGATAGCCACGTGATCAGTGCATGACCAGTCACGTGATCTGTGCATGATCAGACACGTGATCTGTGCATGATCAGTCACGTGATCAGTGCATGATCAATTACCTGATCAGTGCCTGATCAGTCACGTGACCAGTGCATGGTAGCTACGTGATCATTGCATGATCAGCCACGTGATCAGTGCATGATAGCCACGTGATCAGTGCATGATAGCCACGTGATCAGTGCATGATCATTCACGTGATACGTGTGTGATCAGCCTCGTGATCAGTGCATGTTATCCACGTGATCAGTGCAGGATAGCCACGTGATCACTTCATGATTATTTACGTGATCTGTACATGATCAGTCACGTGATACGTGTGTGATCAGCTACGGAACAGTGCGTGATGAGCCATGTGATCAGTGCAGGATCAATTACGTGATCAGTGCATGATCAGTCACATGACCAGTACATGGTACCTACGTGATCATTGCGTGATCAGGCACGTGATCAGTTCATGATAGCTACGTGATCAGTGCATGATAGCCACATGATCAGTGCATGATGAGCCACGTGATCAGTGCATGATCAGTCACGTGATACATGTGTGATCAGCCACGTGATCAGTGCATGATGAGCCACGTGATCAGTGCAGGATCAATTACGTGATCAGTGCATGATCAGTCACGTGACCAGTATATGGTAGCTACGTGATCATTCCATGACGAGCCACGTGAGCAGTGCATGATAGCCACATGATATGTGCATGATCAGTTACGTGAGCAGAGTATGATCAGCCACGTGATCAGTGCATGAGTGCCACGTGATCATTGCATGATATGTCACGTCACAGGTGTGTGATCAGCCACGTGAACAGTGCATGTTCAGCCACGTGATCAGTGCATGATAGCCACGTGATCAGTGCATGATATCCAAGTGATCAGTGCATGATCATCACGTGATCAGTGTATGATCAGCCACGTGAATAGTGCATGCTCAGTCACGTTATAAGGGCCTGCTGAGCTGCGTGATTACTGTCTGCTCATCTGCTTGAAAATTGCCAGCTGAGCTGCATGATTCCTGCCTGTCATCTGCTTGACAATTGCCAGCTGTGCTGCGTAATTCCTGCCTGCTCAGCTGCTTGATTATTGCCAGCTGAGCAGCATGATTCCTCACACCTGACTTCCATGATTATTGCCTGCTGACTGTTTGATTCGTGCCTACTCAGCCCTTTGTTTATTGCCTCCAGAGGCAAATGATCAGTGTATGATAGCAAACATGATCAGCGCATGATCAGTCACATGATCAGCGCCATTAAGTCACGTGATCACTACATGATAGTCATGTGATCAGTCCATGCTCAATCACGGTATCAGTGCATGATCAGCCACGTGATCAGTGCATGATCAGCCAGGTGATCATTTCATGATAGCTATGTGATCAGTTCATGATTTGTCACGTGATCTGTTCATGACCAGGCAGGTGATCTGTGTATGATCAGCGAGGTGATCAGTGCATGATCCGTCACCTAATGGGTGTATGATCAGTCACCTGACCGGTACATGGTAGCTACATGATCATTGCATGATCAGCCACGTGAGTAGTGCATGATAGCCACGTGATCAGTGCATGGTCAGTCACGTGATCAGTGCATGATCATCCACGTGATCAGTGCATGTGGAGTCATGTAGTCAATGCATGATAGCGCTGTGATAAGTGCACGATCAGTCCCGTGATGAGTGTATGATCAGCCAAGTGATCAGTGCAAGATAGCTACGTGATCAGTGCATGATCAGTCATATGATCAGTGCATGATCAGTCACATGATCAGTGCATGATCAGTCACGTGATAGGTGTGTGATCAGCCACGTGAACAGTGCATGCTCAGTCACGTGATCAGGGCCTGCTGAGCTGCGTGATTACTGTCTGCTCATCTGCTTGACAATTTCCAGCTGAGCTGCACGATTCCTGCCTGTCATCTCCTTGACAATTGCCACCTGTGCTGCGTAATTCCTGCCTGCTCATCTACTTGATTATTGCCAGCTGAGCAGCATGATTTCTCAGAGCTGAGTTCCATGATTATAGCCTGCTGACTGATTCCTGCCTACTCAGCTCTATGTTCATTGCCTCCAGAGGCACAAGATCAGTGTGTGACACCAAACATGATCAGCACATGATCAGTCACATGATCAATGCATGATTAGCCAGGTGGTCAGTGCATGATCAATTATGTGATCAGTGCATGATCAGTCATGTGACCAGTACATGGTAGCTGCGTGATCATTGCATGATCAGCCACGTGAGCAGTGCATGATAGCCACGTGATCAGTGCATGATCAGTCACGGGATCAGTGCATGATCAATTAGCTGATTAGTGCATGATCAGTCACGTGACCAGTGCATGGTAGCTAGGTGATCATTGCATGATCAACCACGTGATCAGTGCACGATAGCCAGGTAATGAGTGCACGATAGCCAGATGATCAGTGCATTATCAGTCACGTGATCAGTGTATGATCAGCCAAGTAATAAGTGCATGATAGCCAACTGATCAGTGGATGATCAGTCACGTGATCAGTGCATGATAGCCACGTGATCAGTGCATGACCAGTCACGTGATCTGTGCATGATCAGACACGTGATCTGTGCATGATCAGTCACGTGATCAGTGCATGATCAATTACCTGATCAGTGCCTGATCAGTCACGTGACCAGTGCATGGTAGCTACATGATCATTGCATGATCAGCCACGTGATCAGTGCATGATAGCCACGTGATCAGTGCATGATAGCCACGTGATCAGTGCATGATCATTCACGTGATACGTGTGTGATCAGCCTCGTGATCAGTGCATGTTATCCACATGATCAGTGCAGGATAGCCACGTGATCACTTCATGATTATTTACGTGATCTGTACATGATCAGTCACGTGATACGTGTGTGATCAGCTACCGGATCAGTGCATGATGAGCCATGTGATCAGTGCAGGATCAATTACGTGATCAGTGCATGATCAGTCACATGACCAGTACATGGTACCTACGTGATCATTGCGTGATCAGGCACGTGATCAGTTCATGATAGCTACGTGATCAGTGCATGATAGCCACATGATCAGTGCATGAGAGCCACGTGATCAGTGCATGATCAGTCACGTGATACATGTGTGATCAGCCACGTGATCAGTGCATGATGAGCCACGTGATCAGTGCAGGATCAATTACGTGATCAGTGCGTGATCAGTCACGTGACCAGTATATGGTAGCTACGTGATCATTCCATGACGAGCCACGTGAGCAGTGCATGATAGCCACATGATGTGTGCATGATCAGTTACGTGAGCAGAGTATGATCAGCCACGTGATCAGTGCATGAGTGCCACGAGATCATTGCATGATATGTCACGTCACAGGTGTGTGATCAGCCACGTGAACAGTGCATGTTCAGCCACGTGATCAGTGCATGATAGCCACGTGATCAGTGCATGATATCCAAGTGATCAGTGCATGATCATCACGTGATCAGTGTATGATCAGCCACGTGAATAGTGCATGCTCAGTCACGTGATAAGGGCCTGCTGAGCTGCGTGATTACTGTCTGCTCATCTGCTTGAAAATTGCCAGCTGAGCTGCATGATTCCTGCCTGTCATCTACTTGACAATTGCCAACTGTGCTGCGTAATTCCTGCCTGCTCAGCTGCTTGATTATTGCCAGCTGAGCAGCATGATTCCTCACACCTGAGTTCCATGATTATTGCCTGCTGACTGTTTGATTCGTGCCTACTCAGCCCTTTGTTTATTGCCTCCAGAGGCAAATGATCAGTGTATGATAGCAAACATGATCAGCGCATGATCAGTCACATGATCAGCGCCATTAAGTCACGTGATCACTACATGATAGTCATGTGATCAGTCCATGCTCAATCACGGTATCAGTGCATGATCAGCCACGTGATCAGTGCATGATCAGCCAGGTGATCATTTCATGATAGCTATGTGATCAGTTCATGATTTGTCACGTGATCTGTTCATGACCAGGCAGGTGATCTGTGTATGATCAGCGAGGTGATCAGTGCATGATCCGTCACCTAATGGGTGTATGATCAGTCACCTGACTGGTACATGGTAGCTACATGATCATTGCATGATCAGCCACGTGAGTAGTGCATGATAGCCACGTGATCAGTGCATGGTCAGTCACGAGATAGTGCATGTGGAGTCATGTAGTCAATGCATGATAGCGCCGTGATAAGTGCACGATCAGTCCCGTGATGAGTGTATGATCAGCCAAGTGATCAGTGCAAGATAGCTACGTGATCAGTGCATGATCAGTCATATGATCAGTGCATGATCAGTCACATGATCAGTGCATGATCAGTCACGTGATAGGTGTGTGATCAGCCACGTGAACAGTGCATGCTCAGTCACGTGATCAGGGCCTGCTGAGCTGCGTGATTACTGTCTGCTCATCTGCTTGACAATTTCCAGCTGAGCTGCACGATTCCTGCCTGTCATCTCCTTGACAATTGCCACCTGTGCTGCGTAATTCCTGCCTGCTCATCTACTTGATTATTGCCAGCTGAGCAGCATGATTTCTCAGAGCTGAGTTCCATGATTATAGCCTGCTGACTGATTCCTGCCTACTCAGCTCTATGTTCATTGCCTCCAGAGGCACAAGATCAGTGTGTGACACCAAACATGATCAGCACATGATCAGTCACATGATCAATGCATGATTAGCCAGGTGGTCAGTGCATGATCAATTATGTGATCAGTGCATGATCAGTCATGTGACCAGTACATGGTAGCTGCGTGATCATTGCATGATCAGCCACGTGAGCAGTGCATGATAGCCACGTGATCAGTGCATGATCAGTCACGGGATCAGTGCATGATCAATTAGCTGATTAGTGCATGATCAGTCACGTGACCAGTGCATGGTAGCTAGGTGATCATTGCATGATCAACCACGTGATCAGTGCACGATAGCCAGGTAATGAGTGCACGATAGCCAGATGATCAGTGCATTATCAGTCACGTGATCAGTGCATGACCAGTCACGTGATCTGTGCATGATCAGACACGTGATCTGTGCATGATCAGTCACGTGATCAGTGCATGATCAATTACCTGATCAGTGCCTGATCAGTCACGTGACCAGTGCATGGTAGCTACGTGATCATTGCATGATCAGCCACGTGATCAGTGCATGATAGCCACGTGATCAGTGCATGATAGCCACGTGATCAGTGCATGATCATTCACGTGATACGTGTGTGATCAGCCTCGTGATCAGTGCATGTTATCCACGTGATCAGTGCAGGATAGCCACGTGATCAGTGCATGATCAGTCACGGGATCAGTGCATGATCAATTAGCTGATTAGTGCATGATCAGTCACGTGACCAGTGCATGGTAGCTAGGTGATCATTGCATGATCAACCACGTGATCAGTGCAGGATAGCCAGGTAATGAGTGCACGATAGCCAGATGATCAGTGCATTATCAGTCACGTGATCAGTGTATGATCAGCCAAGTAATAAGTGCATGATAGCCAACTGATCAGTGGATGATCAGTCACGTGATCAGTGCATGATAGCCACGTGATCAGTGCATGATCAGTCAACTGATGGGTGTATGATCATTCACGTGACCTGTACATGGTAGCTACATGATCATTGCATGATCAGCCACGTGAGTAGTGCATGATAGCCACGTGATCACTGCATGATCAGTCACGTGATCAGTGCATGATCAGTCATGTGACCAGTACATGGTAGCTGCGTGATCATCGCATGATCAGCCACGTGAGCAGTGCATGATAGCCTCGTGATCAGTGCATGATCAGACACGAGATCAGTGCATGATCAGTCACGTGATCAGTGCATGATCAGCCACGTGATCAGTGCATGACCAGGCACGTGATCAGTGTATGTCCAGCCAAGTGATCAGTGCCTGATAGCCACGTGATCAGTGCATGATCAGTCACATGATCAGTGTATGATCAGTCACGTGATAGGTGTGTGATCAGCCACGTGAACAGTGCATGCTCAGTCACGTGATCCGGGCCTGCTGAGCTGCGGGATTACTGTCTGCTCATCTGCTTGACAATTGCCAGCTGAGTTGCACGATTCCTGCCTGTCATCTCCTTGACAATTGCCACCTGTGCTGCGTAATTCCTGCCTGCTCATCTACTTGATTATTGCCAGCTGAGCAGCATGATTTCTCAGAGCTGAGTTCCATGATTATAGCCTGCTGAGTGATTCCTGCCTACTCAGCTCTATGTTCATTGCCTCCAGAGGCACATGATCAGTGTGTGACACCAAACATGATCAGCACATGATCAGTCACATGATCAATGCATGATAAGCCAGGTGATCAGTGCATGATCAATTATGTGATCAGTGCATGATCAGTCACGTAACCAGTACATGGTAGCTGCGTGATGATTGCATGATCAGCCACGTGAGCAGTGCATGATAGCCACGTGATCAGTGCATGACCAGTCACGTGATCTGTGCATGATCAGACACGTGATCTGTGCATGATCAGTCACGTGATCAGTGCATGATCAATTACCTGATCAGTGCCTGATCAGTCACGTGACCAGTGCATGGTAGCTACGTGATCATTGCATGATCAGCCACGTGATCAGTGCATGATAGCCACGTGATCAGTGCATGATAGCCACGTGATCAGTGCATGATCATTCACGTGATACGTGTGTGATCAGCCTCGTGATCAGTGCATGTTATCCACGTGATCAGTGCAGGATAGCCACGTGATCACTTCATGATTATTTACGTGATCTGTACATGATCAGTCACGTGATACGTGTGTGATCAGCTACCGGAACAGTGCGTGATGAGCCATGTGATCAGTGCAGGATCAATTACGTGATCAGTGCATGATCAGTCACATGACCAGTACATGGTACCTACGTGATCATTGCGTGATCAGGCACGTGATCAGTTCATGATAGCTACGTGATCAGTGCATGATAGCCACATGATCAGTGCATGAGAGCCACGTGATCAGTGCATGATCAGTCACGTGATACATGTGTGATCAGCCACGTGATCAGTGCATGATGAGCCACGTGATCAGTGCAGGATCAATTACGTGATCAGTGCATGATCAGTCACGTGACCAGTATATGGTAGCTACGTGATCATTCCATGACGAGCCACGTGAGCAGTGCATGATAGCCACATGATATGTGCATGATCAGTTACGTGAGCAGAGTATGATCAGCCACGTGATCAGTGCATGAGTGCCACGTGATCATTGCATGATATGTCACGTCACAGGTGTGTGATCAGCCACGTGAACAGTGCATGTTCAGCCACGTGATCAGTGCATGATAGCCACGTGATCAGTGCATGATATCCAAGTGATCAGTGCATGATCATCACGTGATCAGTGTATGATCAGCCACGTGAATAGTGCATGCTCAGTCACGTTATAAGGGCCTGCTGAGCTGCGTGATTACTGTCTGCTCATCTGCTTGAAAATTGCCAGCTGAGCTGCATGATTCCTGCCTGTCATCTGCTTGACAATTGCCAGCTGTGCTGCGTAATTCCTGCCTGCTCAGCTGCTTGATTATTGCCAGCTGAGCAGCATGATTCCTCACACCTGACTTCCATGATTATTGCCTGCTGACTGTTTGATTCGTGCCTACTCAGCCCTTTGTTTATTGCCTCCAGAGGCAAATGATCAGTGTATGATAGCAAACATGATCAGCGCATGATCAGTCACATGATCAGAGCCATTAAGTCACGTGATCACTACATGATAGTCATGTGATCAGTCCATGCTCAATCACGGTATCAGTGCATGATCAGCCACGTGATCAGTGCATGATCAGCCAGGTGATCATTTCATGATAGCTATGTGATCAGTTCATGATTTGTCACGTGATCTGTTCATGACCAGGCAGGTGATCTGTGTATGATCAGCGAGGTGATCAGTGCATGATCCGTCACCTAATGGGTGTATGATCAGTCACCTGACCGGTACATGGTAGCTACATGATCATTGCATGATCAGCCACGTGAGTAGTGCATGATAGCCACGTGATCAGTGCATGGTCAGTCACGTGATCAGTGCATGATCATCCACGTGATCAGTGCATGTGGAGTCATGTAGTCAATGCATGATAGCGCTGTGATAAGTGCACGATCAGTCCCGTGATGAGTGTATGATCAGCCAAGTGATCAGTGCAAGATAGCTACGTGATCAGTGCATGATCAGTCATATGATCAGTGCATGATCAGTCACATGATCAGTGCATGATCAGTCACGTGATAGGTGTGTGATCAGCCACGTGAACAGTGCATGCTCAGTCACGTGATCAGGGCCTGCTGAGCTGCGTGATTACTGTCTGCTCATCTGCTTGACAATTTCCAGCTGAGCTGCACGATTCCTGCCTGTCATCTCCTTGACGATTGCCACCTGTGCTGTGTAATTCCTGCCTGCTCATCTACTTGATTATTGCCAGCTGAGCAGCATGATTTCTCAGAGCTGAGTTCCATGATTATAGCCTGCTGACTGATTCCTGCCTACTCAGCTCTATGTTCATTGCCTCCAGAGGCACAAGATCAGTGTGTGACACCAAACATGATCAGCACATGATCAGTCACATGATCAATGCATGATTAGCCAGGTGGTCAGTGCATGATCAATTATGTGATCAGTGCATGATCAGTCATGTGACCAGTACATGGTAGCTGCGTGATGGTTGCATGATCAGCCACGTGAGCAGTGCATGATAGCCACGTGATCAGTGCATGATCAGTCACGGGATCAGTGCATGATCAATTAGCTGATTAGTGCATGATCAGTCACGTGACCAGTGCATGGTAGCTAGGTGATCATTGCATGATCAACCACGTGATCAGTGCACGATAGCCAGGTAATGAGTGCACGATAGCCAGATGATCAGTGCATTATCAGTCACGTGATCAGTGTATGATCAGCCAAGTAATAAGTGCATGATAGCCAACTGATCAGTGGATGATCAGTCACGTGATCAGTGCATGATAGCCACGTGATCAGTGCATGACCAGTCACGTGATCTGTGCATGATCAGACACGTGATCTGTGCATGATCAGTCACGTGATCAGTGCATGATCAATTACCTGATCAGTGCCTGATCAGTCACGTGACCAGTGCATGGTAGCTACGTGATCATTGCATGATCAGCCACGTGATCAGTGCATGATAGCCACGTGATCAGTGCATGATAGCCACGTGATCAGTGCATGATCATTCACGTGATACGTGTGTGATCAGCCTCGTGATCAGTGCATGTTATCCACATGATCAGTGCAGGATAGCCACGTGATCACTTCATGATTATTTACGTGATCTGTACATGATCAGTCACGTGATACGTGTGTGATCAGCTACCGGATCAGTGCGTGATGAGCCATGTGATCAGTGCAGGATCAATTACGTGATCAGTGCATGATCAGTCACATGACCAGTACATGGTACCTACGTGATCATTGCGTGATCAGGCACGTGATCAGTTCATGATAGCTACGTGATCAGTGCATGATAGCCACATGATCAGTGCATGAGAGCCACGTGATCAGTGCATGATCATTCACGTGATACATGTGTGATCAGCCACGTGATCAGTGCATGATGAGCCACGTGATCAGTGCAGGATCAATTACGTGATCAGTGCGTGATCAGTCACGTGACCAGTATATGGTAGCTACGTGATCATTCCATGACGAGCCACGTGAGCAGTGCATGATAGCCACATGATGTGTGCATGATCAGTTACGTGAGCAGAGTATGATCAGCCACGTGATCAGTGCATGAGTGCCACGTGATCATTGCATGATATGTCACGTCACAGGTGTGTGATCAGCCACGTGAACAGTGCATGTTCAGCCACGTGATCAGTGCATGATAGCCACGTGATCAGTGCATGATATCCAAGTGATCAGTGCATGATCATCACGTGATCAGTGTATGATCAGCCACGTGAACAGTGCATGCTCAGTCACGTGATAAGGGCCTGCTGAGCTGCGTGATTACTGTCTGCTCATCTGCTTGAAAATTGCCAGCTGAGCTGCATGATTCCTGCCTGTCATCTACTTGACAATTGCCAACTGTGCTGCGTAATTCCTGCCTGCTCAGCTGCTTGATTATTGCCAGCTGAGCAGCATGATTCCTCACACCTGAGTTCCATGATTATTGCCTGCTGACTGTTTGATTCGTGCCTACTCAGCCCTTTGTTTATTGCCTCCAGAGGCAAATGATCAGTGTATGATAGCAAACATGATCAGCGCATGATCAGTCACATGATCAGCGCCATTAAGTCACGTGATCACTACATGATAGTCATGTGATCAGTCCATGCTCAATCACGGTATTAGTGCATGATCAGCCACGTGATCAGTGCATGATCAGTCACGTGATCAGTGGATGATCAGCCACGTGATCAGTGCATAATCAGCCACATGATCAGTGCATGATCAATTACCTGATCAGTGCATGATC
This sequence comes from Bos javanicus, assembly GCF_032452875.1. Taxonomy (NCBI): domain Eukaryota; kingdom Metazoa; phylum Chordata; class Mammalia; order Artiodactyla; family Bovidae; genus Bos; species Bos javanicus. The sequence continues at coordinate 321,423 of NW_026893706.1, forward strand.
AGTCACGTGACCAGTATATGGTAGCAAGGTGATCATTGCATGATCAGCCACATGAGCCGTGCATGATAGCCAAGAGATCACTGCATGATCAGTCACGTGATCAGTGCATGATCACTCACGTTAACAGTGCATGATAAGTCACCTGATCAGTGCATGATCAATTACGTGATCAGTGCATGATCACTCACGTGACCAGCATATGGTAGCTACGTGATCATTGCATGAACAGCCGCGTGAGCAGTGCATGATAGCCACGTGATCAGTGCATGATCTGTCGCATGATCAGTGTATGATCATCCGGGTGATCAGTGCATGGGCAGTCATGTGATCAGTGCATGATATAGACGTGATCAGTGCATGATCAGTCTCGTGATCTGTGTATGATCAACCACGTGATCAGTGCACGATAGCCAGGTAATTAGTGCACGATAGCCAGATGATCAGTGCATTATCAGTCACGTGATCAGTGTATGATCAGCCAAGTAATAAGTGCATGATAGCCAACTGATCAGTGGATGATCAGTCACGTGATCAGTGCATGATCAGCCACGAGATCAGTACATGATCAGCCACGAGATCAGTACATGATCAGTCACGTGAACAGTGCGTGATCATTTACGTGACCTGTGTATGACCAGCCAAGTAATCAGTGCATGATAGCCACGTGATCAGTGCATGATCAGTCACGTGATCAGTGCATGATCAGTCACGTGATCAGTGTATGATCAGCCACGTGATCAGTGCATGATCAGCCAAATGATAAGTGCATGATCAATTAGGTGATCAGTGCATGATCAGCCACGTGATCAGTGCATGATCAGTCACGTGATCAGTACATGATCAGTCACGTGAACAGTGCGTGATCATTTACGTGATCTGTGCATGATCAGTCACGTGACCAGTATATGGTAGCTACGTGATCATTCCATGACGAGCCACGTGAGCAGTGCATGATAGAAACGTGATGTGTGCATGATGAGTTACGTGAGCAGAGTATGATTAGCCACGTGATCAGTGCATGAGTGCCACGTGATCAGTGCATGACATGTCACGTGACAGGTGTGTGATCAGCCACGTGAACAGTGCATGTTCAGCCACGTGATCAGTGCATGATAGCCACGTGATTAGTGCATGATCAGTTACGTGAGCAGTGTATGATCACCCACGTGAGCAGTGCATGGTCAGACACGAGAACAGTGTATGATTAGCCACGTGACCAGTACATGGTAGCTACGTGATCATTGCCTGATCAGCCAGGTGAGCAGTGCATGATAGCCACGTGATCAGTGCATGATCAGCCATGTGATCAGTGCCTGATCAGGAACGTGATCAGTGCATGGTCAGTCACGTGATCAGTGCATGATCATCCACGTGATCAGTGCATGTGGAGTCATGTAGTCAATGAATGATAGCGCCGTGATCAGTGCACGATCAGTCACGTGATCAGTGCATGATCCGCCACCTGATCAGTGCATGACCAGGCACGTGATCATTGTATGTCCAGCCAAGTGATCAGTGCATGATAGACTCGTGATCAGTGCATGATCAGTCACGTGATCAGTGCATGATAGCCAGGTGATCAGTGCATGATAGCCACGTGATCAGTGCATGATCATCCACGTGATCAGTGCATGTGGAGTCATGTAATCAATGCATGATAGTGCCTTGATCAGTGCACGATCAGTCCCGTGATGAGTGTATGATCAGCCAAGTGATCAGTGCAAGATAGCTATGTGATCAGTGCATGATCAGTCATATGATCAGTGCATGATTAGCCACGTCATCAGGGCATGATAGCCACGTGATCAGTGCATGATCAGTCACGTGATCAGTGCATGATCAGTCACGTGATCAGTGGATGATCAGCCACGTGATAAGTGCATGAGCAGCCACATGATCAGTGCATGATCAATTAAGTGATCAGTGCATGATCAGTCACCTGATGCGTGTATGATCATTCACGTGACCTGTACATGGTAGCTACATGATCATTGTATGATCAGCCACGTGAGTAGTGCATGATAGCCTCGTGATCACTGCATGATCAGTCACGTGATCAGTGCATGATCAGTCATGTGACCAGTACATGGTAGCTGCGTGATCATCGCATGATCAGCCACGTGAGCAGTGCATGATAGCCACGTGATCACTTCATGATTATTCACGTGATCTGTACATGATCAGTCACGTGAATAGTGCATGATCAGTCATGTGATCAGTGTATGACCTGCCAAGTGATCAGTGCATGATAGCCACGTGATCAGTGCATGATCAGTCACGTGATCAGTGCATGATCAGTCACGTGATCACTGTATGATCAGCCACGTGATCAGTGCATGATCAGCCAAATGATAAGTGCATGATCAATTACGTGATCAGTGCATGATCAGACACGTGATCAGTGCATGATCAGTCACGTGAACAGTGCATGATCATTGATGTGATCCGTGCATGATCAGTCACGTGACCAGTATATGGTAGCTACGTGTTCATTCCGTGACGAGCCACGTGAGCAGTGCATGATAGAAACGTGATGTGTGCATGATGAGTTACGTGAGCAGAGTATGATCAGCCACGTGATCAGTGCATGCGTGCCACGTGATAGTGCATGATATGTCACGTGCCAGGTGTGTGATCACCCACGTGAACAGTGCATATTCAGCCACGTATTCAGTGCATGATAGCCACGTGATCAGTGCATGATCAGTTACGTGAGCAGTGTATGATCAGCCACGTGATCAGTGCATGGTCAGACACGTGAACAGTGTATGATCAGCCACGTGATCAGTGCATGATATCCAAGTGATCAGTGCATGATCAATCACGTGATCAGTGTATGATCAGCCACGTGAACAGTGCATGCTCAGTCACGTGATCAGGGCCTGCTGAGCTGCGTGATTACTGTCTGCTCATCTGCTTGACAATTGCCAGCTGAGCTGCACGATTCCTGCCTGTCATCTGCTTGACAATTGCCAGCTGTGCTGCGTAATTCCTGCCTGCTCAGCTGCTTGATTATTGTAGCTGAGCAGCATGATTCCTCACACCTGAGTTCCATGATTATTGCCTGCTGACTGTATGACTCGTGCCTACTCAGCTCTTTGTTTATTGCCTCCAGAGGCACATGATCAGTGTATGATAGCAAACATGATCAGCGCATGAACAGTCACATGATCAGCGCCATTAAGTCCCGTGATCACTACATGATAGTCATGTGATCAGTCCATGCTCAGTCACATTATCAGTGCATGATCAGCCACGTGATCAGTGCATGATCTGTCACATGATTAGTGTATGATCACCCACGTGATCAGTGCATGGGCAGTCATGTGATCAGTGCATGATATAGACGTGATCAGTGCATGATCAGTCTCGTGATCAGTGCATGATAGCCACGTGATCAGTGCATGATCAGTCACCTGATGGGTGTATGATCATTCACGTGACCTGTACATGGTATCTACATGATCATTGCATGATAAGCCACGTGAGTAGTGCATGATAGCCACGTGATCACTGCATGATCAGTCACGTGATCAGTGCATGATAGCCACGTGATCAGTGCATGATCAGTCACCTGATGGGTGTATGATCATTCACGTGACCTGTACATGGTAGCTACATGATCATTGCATGATTAGCCACGTGAGTAGTGCATGATAGCCACGTGATCACTGCATGATCAGACACGAGTTCAGTGAGTGATCAGTCATGTGACCAGTACATGGTAGCTGCGTGATCATCGCATGATCAGCCACGTGAGCAGTGCATGATAGCCACGTGATCAGTGCATGATCAGACACGAGTTCAGTGAGTGATCAGTCACGTGATCAGTGCATGATCAGCCACGTGATCAGTGCATGACCAGGTATGTGATCAGTGTATGTCCAGCCAAGTGATCAATGCATGATAGCCACGTGATCAGTGCATGATCAGTCACATGATCAGTGCATGATCAGTCACGTGACCAGTGCATGGTAGCTACGTGATCATTGCATGATCAGCCACGTGATCAGTGCATGATAGCCACGTGATCAGTGCATGATAGCCACGTGATCAGTGCATGATCATTCACGTGATACGTGTGTGATCAGCCTCGTGATCAGTGCATGTTATCCACATGATCAGTGCAGGATAGCCACGTGATCACTTCATGATTATTTACGTGATCTGTACATGATCAGTCACGTGATACGTGTGTGATCAGCTACCGGATCAGTGCGTGATGAGCCATGTGATCAGTGCAGGATCAATTACGTGATCAGTGCATGATCAGTCACATGACCAGTACATGGTACCTACGTGATCATTGCGTGATCAGGCACGTGATCAGTTCATGATAGCTACGTGATCAGTGCATGATAGCCACATGATCAGTGCATGAGAGCCACGTGATCAGTGCATGATCATTCACGTGATACATGTGTGATCAGCCACGTGATCAGTGCATGATGAGCCACGTGATCAGTGCAGGATCAATTACGTGATCAGTGCGTGATCAGTCACGTGACCAGTATATGGTAGCTACGTGATCATTCCATGACGAGCCACGTGAGCAGTGCATGATAGCCACATGATGTGTGCATGATCAGTCACGTGATCAGTGCATGATAGCCACGTGATCAGTGCATGATCAGTCACCTGATGGGTGTATGATCATTCACGTGACCTGTACATGGTAGCTACATGATCATTGCATGATTAGCCACGTGAGTAGTGCATGATAGCCACGTGATCACTGCATGATCAGACACGAGTTCAGTGAGTGATCAGTCATGTGACCAGTACATGGTAGCTGCGTGATCATCGCATGATCAGCCACGTGAGCAGTGCATGATAGCCACGTGATCAGTGCATGATCAGACACGAGTTCAGTGAGTGATCAGTCACGTGATCAGTGCATGATCAGCCACGTGATCAGTGCATGACCAGGTATGTGATCAGTGTATGTCCAGCCAAGTGATCAATGCATGATAGCCACGTGATCAGTGCATGATCAGTCACATGATCAGTGCATGATCAGTCACGTGACCAGTGCATGGTAGCTACGTGATCATTGCATGATCAGCCACGTGATCAGTGCATGATAGCCACGTGATCAGTGCATGATAGCCACGTGATCAGTGCATGATCATTCACGTGATACGTGTGTGATCAGCCTCGTGATCAGTGCATGTTATCCACATGATCAGTGCAGGATAGCCACGTGATCACTTCATGATTATTTACGTGATCTGTACATGATCAGTCACGTGATACGTGTGTGATCAGCTACCGGATCAGTGCGTGATGAGCCATGTGATCAGTGCAGGATCAATTACGTGATCAGTGCATGATCAGTCACATGACCAGTACATGGTACCTACGTGATCATTGCGTGATCAGGCACGTGATCAGTTCATGATAGCTACGTGATCAGTGCATGATAGCCACATGATCAGTGCATGAGAGCCACGTGATCAGTGCATGATCATTCACGTGATACATGTGTGATCAGCCACGTGATCAGTGCATGATGAGCCACGTGATCAGTGCAGGATCAATTACGTGATCAGTGCGTGATCAGTCACGTGACCAGTATATGGTAGCTACGTGATCATTCCATGACGAGCCACGTGAGCAGTGCATGATAGCCACATGATGTGTGCATGATCAGTTACGTGAGCAGAGTATGATCAGCCACGTGATCAGTGCATGAGTGCCACGTGATCATTGCATGATATGTCACGTCACAGGTGTGTGATCAGCCACGTGAACAGTGCATGTTCAGCCACGTGATCAGTGCATGATAGCCACGTGATCAGTGCATGATATCCAAGTGATCAGTGCATGATCATCACGTGATCAGTGTATGATCAGCCACGTGAACAGTGCATGCTCAGTCACGTGATAAGGGCCTGCTGAGCTGCGTGATTACTGTCTGCTCATCTGCTTGAAAATTGCCAGCTGAGCTGCATGATTCCTGCCTGTCATCTACTTGACAATTGCCAACTGTGCTGCGTAATTCCTGCCTGCTCAGCTGCTTGATTATTGCCAGCTGAGCAGCATGATTCCTCACACCTGAGTTCCATGATTATTGCCTGCTGACTGTTTGATTCGTGCCTACTCAGCCCTTTGTTTATTGCCTCCAGAGGCAAATGATCAGTGTATGATAGCAAACATGATCAGCGCATGATCAGTCACATGATCAGCGCCATTAAGTCACGTGATCACTACATGATAGTCATGTGATCAGTCCATGCTCAATCACGGTATTAGTGCATGATCAGCCACGTGATCAGTGCATGATCAGTCACGTGATCAGTGGATGATCAGCCACGTGATCAGTGCATAATCAGCCACATGATCAGTGCATGATCAATTACCTGATCAGTGCATGATCAGTCACGTGACCAGTATATGGTAGCAAGGTGATCATTGCATGATCAGCCACATGAGCCGTGCATGATAGCCAAGAGATCACTGCATGATCAGTCACGTGATCAGTGCATGATCACTCACGTTAACAGTGCATGATAAGTCACCTGATCAGTGCATGATCAATTACGTGATCAGTGCATGATCACTCACGTGACCAGCATATGGTAGCTACGTGATCATTGCATGAACAGCCGCGTGAGCAGTGCATGATAGCCACGTGATCAGTGCATGATCTGTCGCATGATCAGTGTATGATCATCCGGGTGATCAGTGCATGGGCAGTCATGTGATCAGTGCATGATATAGACGTGATCAGTGCATGATCAGTCTCGTGATCTGTGTATGATCAACCACGTGATCAGTGCACGATAGCCAGGTAATTAGTGCACGATAGCCAGATGATCAGTGCATTATCAGTCACGTGATCAGTGTATGATCAGCCAAGTAATAAGTGCATGATAGCCAACTGATCAGTGGATGATCAGTCACGTGATCAGTGCATGATCAGCCACGAGATCAGTACATGATCAGCCACGAGATCAGTACATGATCAGTCACGTGAACAGTGCGTGATCATTTACGTGACCTGTGTATGACCAGCCAAGTAATCAGTGCATGATAGCCACGTGATCAGTGCATGATCAGTCACGTGATCAGTGCATGATCAGTCACGTGATCAGTGTATGATCAGCCACGTGATCAGTGCATGATCAGCCAAATGATAAGTGCATGATCAATTAGGTGATCAGTGCATGATCAGCCACGTGATCAGTGCATGATCAGTCACGTGATCAGTACATGATCAGTCACGTGAACAGTGCGTGATCATTTACGTGATCTGTGCATGATCAGTCACGTGACCAGTATATGGTAGCTAGGTGATCATTCCATGACGAGCCACGTGAGCAGTGCATGATAGAAACGTGATGTGTGCATGATGAGTTACGTGAGCAGAGTATGATTAGCCACGTGATCAGTGCATGAGTGCCACGTGATCAGTGCATGACATGTCACGTGACAGGTGTGTGATCAGCCACGTGAACAGTGCATGATCAGCCACGTGATCAGTGCATGATAGCCACGTGATTAGTGCATGATCAGTTACGTGAGCAGTGTATGATCACCCACGTGAGCAGTGCATGGTCAGACACGAGAACAGTGTATGATTAGCCACGTGACCAGTACATGGTAGCTACGTGATCATTGCCTGATCAGCCAGGTGAGCAGTGCATGATAGCCACGTGATCAGTGCATGATCAGCCATGTGATCAGTGCCTGATCAGGAACGTGATCAGTGCATGGTCAGTCACGTGATCAGTGCATGATCATCCACGTGATCAGTGCATGTGGAGTCATGTAGTCAATGAATGATAGCGCCGTGATCAGTGCACGATCAGTCACGTGATCAGTGCATGATCCGCCACCTGATCAGTGCATGACCAGGCACGTGATCAGTGTATGTCCAGCCAAGTGATCAGTGCATGATAGACTCGTGATCAGTGCATGATCAGTCACGTGATCAGTGCATGATAGCCAGGTGATCAGTGCATGAAAGCCACGTGATCAGTGCATGATCATCCACGTGATCAGTGCATGTGGAGTCATGTAATCAATGCATGATAGTGCCTTGATCAGTGCACGATCAGTCCGGTGATGAGTGTATGATCAGCCAAGTGATCAGTGCAAGATAGCTATGTGATCAGTGCATGATCAGTCATATGATCAGTGCATGATTAGCCACGTCATCAGGGCATGATAGCCACGTGATCAGTGCATGATCAGTCACGTGATCAGTGCATGATCAGTCACGTGATCAGTGGATGATCAGCCACGTGATAAGTGCATGAGCAGCCACATGATCAGTGCATGATCAATTAAGTGATCAGTGCATGATCAGTCACCTGATGCGTGTATGATCATTCACGTGACCTGTACATGGTAGCTACATGATCATTGTATGATCAGCCACGTGAGTAGTGCATGATAGCCTCGTGATCACTGCATGATCAGTCACGTGATCAGTGCATGATCAGTCATGTGACCAGTACATGGTAGCTGCGTGATCATGCATGATCAGCCACGTGAGCAGTGCATGATAGCCACGTGATCACTTCATGATTATTTACGTGATCTGTACATGATCAGTCACGTGAATAGTGCATGATCAGTCATGTGATCAGTGTATGACCTGCCAAGTGATCAGTGCATGATAGCCACGTGATCAGTGCATGATCAGTCACGTGATCAGTGCATGATCAGTCACGTGATCACTGTATGATCAGCCACGTGATCAGTGCATGATCAGCCAAATGATAAGTGCATGATCAATTACGTGATCAGTGCATGATCAGACACGTGATCAGTGCATGATCAGTCACGTGAACAGTGCATGATCATTGATGTGATCCGTGCATGATCAGTCACGTGACCAGTATATGGTAGCTACGTGTTCATTCCGTGACGAGCCACGTGAGCAGTGCATGATAGAAACGTGATGTGTGCATGATGAGTTACGTGAGCAGAGTATGATCAGCCACGTGATCAGTGCATGCGTGCCACGTGATAGTGCATGATATGTCACGTGCCAGGTGTGTGATCACCCACGTGAACAGTGCATATTCAGCCACGTATTCAGTGCATGATAGCCACGTGATCAGTGCATGATCAGTTACGTGAGCAGTGTATGATCAGCCACGTGATCAGTGCATGGTCAGACACGTGAACAGTGTATGATCAGCCACGTGATCAGTGCATGATATCCAAGTGATCAGTGCATGATCAATCACGTGATCAGTGTATGATCAGCCACGTGAACAGTGCATGCTCAGTCACGTGATCAGGGCCTGCTGAGCTGCGTGATTACTGTCTGCTCATCTGCTTGACAATTGCCAGCTGAGCTGCACGATTCCTGCCTGTCATCTGCTTGACAATTGCCAGCTGTGCTGCGTAATTCCTGCCTGCTCAGCTGCTTGATTATTGTAGCTGAGCAGCATGATTCCTCACACCTGAGTTCCATGATTATTGCCTGCTGACTGTATGATTCGTGCCTACTCAGCTCTTTGTTTATTGCCTCCAGAGGCACATGATCAGTGTATGATAGCAAACATGATCAGCGCATGAACAGTCACATGATCAGCGCCATTAAGTCCCGTGATCACTACATGATAGTCATGTGATCAGTCCATGCTCAGTCACATTATCAGTGCATGATCAGCCACGTGATCAGTGCATGATCTGTCACATGATTAGTGTATGATCACCCACGTGATCAGTGCATGGGCAGTCATGTGATCAGTGCATGATATAGGCGTGATCAGTGCATGATCAGTCTCGTGATCAGTGCATGATAGCCACGTGATCAGTGCATGATCAGTCACCTGATGGGTGTATGATCATTCACGTGACCTGTACATGGTATCTACATGATCATTGCATGATAAGCCACGTGAGTAGTGCATGATAGCCACGTGATCACTGCATGATCAGTCACGTGATCAGTGCATGATCAGCCACGTGATCAGTGCATGATCAGTCACCTGATGGGTGTATGATCATTCACGTGACCTGTACATGGTAGCTACATGATCATTGCATGATTATCCACGTGAGTAGTGCATGATAGCCACGTGATCACTGCATGATCAGTCACGTGATCAGTGCATGATCAGTCATGTGACCAGTACATGGTAGCTGTGTGATCATCGCATGATCAGCCACGTGAGCAGTGCATGATAGCCACGTGATCAGTGCATGATCAGACACGAGTTCAGTGCGTGATCAGTCACGTGATCAGTGCATGATCAGCCACGTGATCAGTGCATGACCAGGTACGTGATCAGTGTATGTCCAGCCAAGTGATCAATGCATGATAGCCACGTGATCAGTGCATGATCAGTCACATGATCAGTGCATGATCAGTCACGTGATAGGTGTGTGAACACCCACGTGATCAGTGCATGGTCAGTCACGTGATCAGTGCATGATCATCAACGTGATCAGTGCATGTGGAGTCATGTAGTCAATGCATGATAGCGCCGTGATCAGTGCACGATCAGTCCCGTGATGAGTGTATGATCAGCCAAGTGATCAGTGCAAGATAGCTACGTGATCAGTGCATGATCAGTCACATGTGAACAGTGCATGCTCAGTCACGTGATCAGGGCCTGCTGAGCTGCGTGATTACTGTCTGCTCATCCGCTTGAGAATTTCCAGCTGAGCTGCACGATTCCTGCCTGTCATCTCCTTGACAATTGCCACCTGTGCTGCGTAATTCCTGCCTGCTCATCTACTTGATTATTGCCAGCTGAGCAGCATGATTTCTCAGAGCTGAGTTCCATGATTATAGCCTGCTGAGTGATTCCTGCCTACTCAGCTTTATGTTCATTGCCTCCAGAGGCACATGATCAGTGTATGACACCAAACATGATCAGCACATGATCAGTCACGTGATCAGTGCATGATCAGTCACATGATCAGTGTATGATCAGCCACGTGATCAGTCCATGATCAGCCACATGATTAGTGCATGATCAATTACGTGATCAGTGCATGATCAGTCATGTGACCAGTATATGGTAGCTAGGTGATCATTGCCAGATCAGCCACGTGAGCAGTGAATGATAGCCACGTGATCAGTGCATGATCAGTCACATGACCAGTACATGGTAGCTACTTGATCATTGCGTGATCAGCCACGTGATCAGTGCATGATAGCTACGTGATCAGTGCATGATAGCCACATGATCAGTGCATGAGAGCCACGTGAACAGTGCATGTTCAGTCACGTGATACATGTGTGATCAGCCACGTGATCAGTGCATGATGAGTCACGTGATCAGTGCAGGATCAATTACGTGATCAGTGCATGATCATTCACGTGACCAGTACATGGTTGCTACGTGATCCTTGCATGATCAGCCACGTGAGCAGAACATGATAGCCACGTGATCAGTGCATGATCAGTCACCTGATCAGTACATGATCAGTCACTTGAACAGTGCATGATCATTGACGTGATCTGTGCATGATCAGTCACGTGACCAGTATATGGTAGCTACATGATCATTCCATGACGAGCCACGTAAGCAGTGCATGATAGCCACGTGATGTGCGCATGATCAGTTACATGAGCAGAGTATGATCAGCCACGTGATCAGTGCATGAGTGCCACGTGATCACTGCATGATATGTCACGTGACAGGTGTGTGATCAGCCACGTGAACAGTGCATGTTCAGCCAGGTGATCATTTCATGATAGCTATGTGATCAGTTCATGATTTGTCACGTGATCTGTGCATGACCAGGCAGGTGATCAGTGTATGATCAGCGATGTGATCAGTGCATGTTCCGTCACCTAATGGGTGTATGATCAGTCACCTGACCGGTACATGGTAGCTACATGATCATTGCATGATCAGCCACGTTTGTAGTGCAGGATAGCCACGTGATCAGTGCATGATCAATCACGTCTTCAGTGCATGATCAGTCATGTAATCTGTGCATGACCAGGTACGTGAGCAGTGTATGACCAGCCAAGTGATCAGTGAATGATAGCCACGTGATCAGTGCATGATCAGTCACGTGATCAGTGCATTATCAGTCTCGTGATCAGTGGATGATCAGCCACGTGATCAGTGCATGATCAGCCACACGATCAGTGCATGATCAATTACGTGATCAGTGCATGATCAGTCACCTGATGGGTGTATGATCATTCACGTGACCTGTACATTGAAGCTACATGATCATTGCATGATCAGCCACGTGAGTAGTGCACGATAGACACGTGATCACTGGATGATCCGTCACGTGATCAGTGCATGATAGCCACGTGATCAGTGCATGATCAGTCACCTGATGGGTGTATGATCATTCACGTGACCTGTACATGGTAGCTACATGATCATTGCTTGATCAGCCACGTGAGTAGTGCATGATAGCCACGTGATCACTGCATGATCAGTCACGTGATCCATGCATGATCAGTCATGTGACCAATACATGGTAGCTGCGTGATCATCGCATGATCAGCCACGTGAGCAGTGCATGATAGCTACGTGATCAGTGCATGATCAGTCACGTGATCAGTGCATGACCAGGCACGTGATCAGTGTATGTCCAGCCAAGTGATCAGTGCATGATCAGTCACGTGATCAGTGCATGACCAGGCACGTGATCAGTGTATGTCCAGCCAAGTGATCAGTGCATGATCAGCCACGTGATCAGTGCATGATCAGCCACGTGATTCGTGCATGACCAGGCCCGTGATCAGTGTATGTCCAGCCAAGTGATCAGTGCATGGTCAGTCACGTGAACAGTGTATGATCAGCCACGTGATCAGTGCATGATATCCAAGTGATCAGTGCATAATCAATCACGTGATCAGTGTATGTTCAGCCACGTGAACAGTGCATGCTCAGTCACGTGATCAGGGCCTGCTGAGCTGCGTGATTACTGTCTGCTCATCTGCTTGACAATTTCCAGCTGAGCTGCACGATTCCTGCCTGTCATCTGCTTGACAATTGCCAGCTGTGCTGTGTAATTCCTGCCTGCTCAGCTGCTTGATTATTGCCAGCTGAGCAGCATGATTCCTCACACCTGAGTTCCATGATTATTGCCTGCTGACTGTTTGATTCGTGCCTACTCAGCTCTTTGTTTATTGCCTCCAGAGGCACAGGATCAGTGTATGATAGCAAACATGATCAGCGCATGATCAGTCACATGATCAGCGCCATTAAGTCACGTGATCACTTCATGATAGTCATGTGATCAGTCCATGCTCAGTCACGGTATCAGTGCATGATCAGCCACGTGATCAGTGCACGATCTGTCACATGATTAGTGTATGATCACCCACGTGATCAGTGCATGGGCAGTCATGTGATCAGTGCATGATATAGACGTGATCAGTGCATGATCAGTCTCGTGATCAGTGCATGATAGCCACGATTTCAGTGCATGATCAGTCACCTGATGGGTGTATGATCATTCACGTGACCTGTACATGGTAGCTACATGATCATTGCATGATCAGCCACGTGAGTAGTGCATGATAGCCACGTGATCACTGCATGATCAGTCACGTGATCAGTGCATGATCAGTCATGTGACCAGTACATGGTAGCTGCGTGATCATCGCATGATCAGCCACGTGAGCAGTGCATGATAGCCACGTGATCAGTGCATGATCTGACACGAGATCAGTGCATGATCAGTCATGTGATCAGTGCATGATCAGCCACGTGATCAGTGCATGACCAGGCACGTGATCAGTGTATGTCCAGCCAAGTGATCAGTGCATGATAGACACGTGATCAGTGCATGATCATACACATGATCAGTGCATGATCAGTCATGTGATAGTTGTGTGTTCAGCCACGTGAACAGTGCATGCTCAGTCACGTGATCAGGGCCTGCTGAGCTGCGTGATTACTGTCTGCTCATCTGCTTGACAATTTCCAGCTGAGCCGCACGATTCCTGCCTGTCATCTCCTTGATAATTACCACCTGTGCTGCGTAATTCCTGCCTGCTCATCTACTTGATTATTGCCAGCTGAGCAGCATGATTTCTCAGAGCTGAGTTCCATGATTATAGCCTGCTGACTGATTCCTGCCTACTCAGCTCTATGTTCATTGCCTCCAGAGGCACATGATCAGTGTGTGACACCAAACATGATCAGCACATGATCAATGCATGATAAGCCAGGTGATCAGTGCATGATCAATTATGTGATCAGTGCATGATCAGTCATGTGACCAGTACATGGTAGCTGCGTGATCATTGCATGATCATCCACGTGAGCAGTGCATGATAGCCACGTGATCCGTGCATGATCAGTCACGTGATCTGTGCAGGATCAGAGACGTGATCTATGCATGATCAGTCACGTGATCAGTGCATGATCAATTACCTGATCAGTGCATGATCAGTCACGTGACCAGTGCATGGTAGCTACGTGATCATTGCATGATCAGCCACGTGATCAGTGCATGATAGCCACGTGATCAGTGCATGATAGCCACGTGATCAGTACATGATCAGTCACGTGACACGTGTGTGATCAGCCACGTGATCAGTGCATGTTATCCACGTGATCAGTGCAGGATAGCCACGTGATCACTTCATGATTATTTACGTGATCTGTACATGATCAGTCACGTGATACGTGTTTGATCAGCTACCGCATCAGTGCGTGATGAGCCATGTGATCAGTGCAGGATCAATTACGTGATCAGTGCATGATCATTCACATGACCAGTACATGGTAGCTACATGATCATTTCGTGATCAGCCACGTGATCAGTGCATGATAGCTACGTGATCAGTGCATGATCAGCCACATGATCAGTGCATGAGAGCCACGTGAACAGTGCATGATCAGTCACGTGATACATGTGTGATCAGCCACGTGATCAGTGCATGATGAGCCACGTGATCAGTGAAGGATCAATTACATGATCAGTGCATGATCAGTCACGTGACCAGTACATGGTTGCTACGTGATCCTTGCATGATCAGCCACGTGAGCAGAGCATGATAGCCACGTGATCAGTGCATGATCAGTCACGTGATCAGTACATGATCAGTCACTTCAACAGTGCATGATCATTTACGTAATCTGTGCATGATCAGTCACGTGACCAGTATATGGTAGCTACGTGATCATTCATTGACGAGCCACGTGAGGAGTGCATGATAGCCACGTGATGTGTGCATGATCAGTTACGTGAGCAGAGTATGATCAGCCACGTGATCAGTGCAGGATATGTCACGTGACAGTTGTGTGATCAGCCACGTGAACACTGCATGTTCAGCCACGTGATCAGTGCATGATCAGTCACGTGATCAGTGCATGATCAGTCACGTGATCAGTGTATGATCAGCCACGTGATCAGTGCATGATCAACCAAATGATAAGTGCATGATCAATTACGTGATCAGTGCATGATCAGCCATGTGATCAGTGCATGATTTGTCACGTGATCAGTACATGATC
This sequence comes from Bos javanicus, assembly GCF_032452875.1. Taxonomy (NCBI): domain Eukaryota; kingdom Metazoa; phylum Chordata; class Mammalia; order Artiodactyla; family Bovidae; genus Bos; species Bos javanicus. The sequence goes on from NW_026893706.1 coordinate 336,836, forward strand.
AGTCACGTGAACAGTGCATGATCATTTACGTGATCTGTGCATGATCAGTCACGTGACCAGTATATGGTAGCTACGTGATCATTGCGTTATCAGCCACGTGATCAGTGCATGATAGCTACGTGATCAGTTCATGATCAGCCACATGATCAGTGCATGAGAGCCACATGATCAGTGCATGATCAGTTACGTGATACATGTGTGATCAGCCACTTGATCAGTGCATGATAGCCACGTGATGTGTGCATGATCAGTTACGTGAGCAGAGTATGATCAGCCACGTGATCAGTGCATGAGTGCCACGTGATCTGTGCATGATATGTCACCTGACAGGTGTGTGATCAGCCACGTGAACAGTGCATGTTCAGCCACGTGATCAGTGCATGATAGCCACGTGATCAGTGCATGATCAGTTACCTGAGCAGTGTATGATCAGCCACGTGATCAGTGCATGGTCAGACACGTGAACAGTGTATGATCAGCCACGTGATCAGTGCATGATATCCAAGTGATCAGTGCATGATCATCAAGTGATCAGTGTATGATCAGCCACGTGAATAGTGCATGCTCAGTCACGTGATAAAGGCCTGCTGAGCTGCGTGATTACTGTCTGCTCATCTGCTTGACAATTGCCAGCTGAGCTGCACGATTCCTGCCTGTCATCTGCTTGACAATTGCCAGCTGTGCTGCGTAATTCCTGCCTGCTCAGCTGCTTGATTATTGCCAGCTGAGCAGCATGATTCCTCACAGCTGAGTTCCATGATTATTGCCTGCTGACTGTTTGATTCGTGCCTACTCAGCTCTTTGTTTATTGCCTCCAGAGGCAAATGATCAGTGTATGATAGCAAACATGATCAGCGCATGATCAGTCACATGATCAGCGCCATTAAGTCACGTGATCACTACCTGAGAGTCATGTGATCAGTCCATGCTCAGTCACGGTATCAGTGCATGATCAGCCACGTGATCAGTGCATGATCAGCCACGTGATCAGTTCATGATAGCCATGTGATCAGTGCATGATCAGTCACGTGATCAGTGCATGATCAGTCACGTGATCAGTGCATGATCAGCCACGTGATCAGTGCATGATCAGTCACGTGATGGGTGTATGATCAGTCACGTGACCAGTACATGGTAGCTACATGATCATTGCATGATCAGCCAGGTGAGTAGTGCATGATAGCCACGTGATCAGTGCATGATCAGTCACGTGATCAGTGCATGATCAGTCATGTGACCAGTACATGGTAGCTGCGTGATCATGCATGATCAGCCACGTGAGCAGTGCATGATAGCCACGTGATCAGTGCATGATCAGTCACGTGATCAGTGCATGATCAGTCACGTGATCAGTGCATGATCAGCCACGTGATCAGTGCATGATCAGGCACGTGATCAGTGCATGATCAGCCACGTGATCAGTGCATGATAGCCACGTGATCAGTGCATGATCAGCCACGTGATCAGTGCATGATCAGTCACGTGATCAGTGCATGATCAGTCACGTGATCAGTGCATGATCAGCCACGTGATCAGTGCATGATCAGTCATGTGTCAGTGCATGATAGCCCGTGATCAGTGCATGATCAGTCCCGTGATCAGTGCATGATCAGCCACGTGATCAGTGCATGATAGCCACGTGATCAGTGCATGATCAGTCACGTGATCAGTGCATGATCAGTCACGTGATCAGTGCATGGTAGCTACGTGATCAGTGCATGATCAGCCACGTGATCAGTGCATGATAGCCACGTGATCAGTGCATGATCAGTCATGTGATAGTGTGTGATCAGCCACGTGATCAGTGCATGATATCCACGTGATCAGTGCATGATAGCCACGTGATCAGTGCATGATCAGTCACGTGATCAGTGCATGATCAGTCACGTGATCAGTGCATGATCAGTCACGTGATCAGTGCATGATCAGCCACGTGATCAGTGCATGATAGCCACGTGATCAGTGCATGATCAGTCACGTGATCAGTGCATGATCAGTCACGTGATCAGTGCATGATCAGCCACGTGATCAGTGCATGATCAGCCACGTGATCAGTGCATGATCAGCCACGTGATCAGTGCATGATCAGCCACGTGATCAGTGCATGATCAGTCACGTGATCAGTGCATGATCAGTCACGTGAACAGTGCATGATCATTTACGTGATCAGTGCATGATCAGTCACGTGACCAGTATATGGTAGCTACGTGATCATTCCATGACGAGCCACGTGAGCAGTGCATGATAGCAACTTGATCAGTGCATGATCAGTTACGTGAGCAGAGTATGATCAGCCACGTGATCAGTGCATGATATGTCATGTGACACGTGTGTGATCAGCCTCGTGAACAGTGCATGTTCAGCCACGTGATCAGTGCATGATAGCCACGTGATCAGTGCATGATCAGTTACGTGAGCAGTGTATGATCAGCCACGTGATCAGTGCATGGTCAGACACGTGAACAGTGTATGATCAGCCACGTGATCAGTGCATGATATCCAAGTGATCAGTGCATGATCAATCACGTGATCAGTGTATGATCAGCCACGTGAACAGTGCATGCTCAGTCACGTGATCAGGGCCTGCTGAGCTGCGTGATTACTTTTTGCTCATCTGCTTGAACAATTGCCAGCTGAGCTGCACGATTCCTGCCTGTCATCTGCTTGACAATTGCCAGCTGTGCTGCGTAATTCCTGCCTGCTCAGCTGCTTGATTATTGCCAGCTGAGCAGCATGATTCCTCACAGCTGAGTTCCATGATTATTGCCTGCTGACTGTTTGATTCGTGCCTACTCAGCTCTTTGTTTATTGCCTCCAGAGGCACATGATCAGTGTATGATAGCAAACATGATCAGCGCATGATCAGTCACATGATCAGCGCCATTAAGTCACGTGATCACTACATGATAGTCATGTGATCAGTCCATGCTCAGTCACGGTATCAGTGCATGATCAGCCACGTGATCAGTGCATGATCTGTCACATGATTAGTGTATGATCAGCCACGTGATCAGTGCATGGGCAGTCATGTGATCAGTGCATGATATAGACGTGATCAGTGCATGATCAGTCACGTGATCAGTGCATGATAGCCACGTGATCAGTGCATGATCAGTCACCTGATGGGTGTATGATCATTCACGTGACCTGTACATGGTAGCTACGTGATCATTGCATGATCAGCCACGTGAGCAGTGCATGATAGGCACGTGATCAGTGCATGATCAGTCACGTGATCAGTGCATGATCAGTCACGTGATCAGTGCATGATCAGCCACGTGATCAGTGCATGATCAGCCACGTGATCAGTGCATGATCAGCCACGTGATCAGTGCATGATAGCCACGTGATCAGTGCATGATCAGTCACGTGATCAGTGCATGATCAGTCACGTGATCAGTGCATGATCAGCCACGTGATCAGTGCATGATCAGTCACGTGATCAGTGTATGATCAGCCACGTGATCAGTGCATGATAGCCACGTGATCAGTGCATGATCAGTCACGTGATCAGTGCATGATCAGTCACGTGATCAGTGCATGATCAGCCACGTGATCAGTGCATGATCAGCCACGTGATCAGTGCATGATCAGCCACGTGATCAGTGCATGATCAGTCACGTGATCAGTGCATGATCAGTCACGTGATCAGTGTGTGATCAGCCACGTGATCAGTGCATGATCAGTCACGTGATCAGGGCCTGCTGAGCTGCGTGATTACTGTCTGCTCATCTGCTTGACAATTGCCAGCTGAGCTGCACGATTCCTGCCTGTCATCTGCTTGACAATTGCCAGCTGTGCTGCGTAATTCCTGCCTGCTCATCTACTTGATTATTGCCAGCTGTGCAGCATGATTTCTCAGAGCTGAGTTCCATGATTATAGCCTGCTGACTGATTCCTGCCTACTCAGCTCTATGTTCATTGCCTCCAGATGCACATGATCAGTGTATGACACCAAACATGATCAGTGCATGATCAGTCACATGATCAGTGCATGATAAGCCACGTGATCAGTGCATGATCAATTATGTGATCAGTGCATGATCAGTCACGTGACCAGTGCATGGTAGCTGCGTGATCAGTGCATGATCAGCCACGTGATCAGTGCATGATAGCCACGTGATCAGTGCATGATCAGCCACGTGATCAGTGCATGATCAGTCACGTGATCAGTGCATGATCAGCCACGTGATCAGTGCATGATCAGTCACGTGATCAGTGCATGATCAGTCACGTGATCAGTGCATGATCATTTACGTGATCAGTGCATGATCAGTCACGTGACCAGTATATGGTAGCTACGTGATCATTGCATGACAGCCACGTGATCAGTGCATGATAGCCACGTGATCAGTGCATGATCAGTCACGTGATCAGTGCATGATCAGCCACGTGATCAGTGCATGATATGTCACGTGACAGGTGTGTGATCAGCCACGTGATCAGTGCATGATCAGCCACGTGATCAGTGCATGATAGCCACGTGATCAGTGCATGATCAGTTACGTGATCAGTGTATGATCAGCCACGTGATCAGTGCATGGTCAGACACGTGATCAGTGTATGATCAGCCACGTGATCAGTGCATGATATCCAAGTGATCAGTGCATGATCAATCACGTGATCAGTGTATGATCAGCCACGTGAACAGTGCATGCTCAGTCACGTGATCAGGGCCTGCTGAGCTGCGTGATTACTGTCTGCTCATCTGCTTGACAATTGCCAGCTGAGCTGCACGATTCCTGCCTGTCATCTGCTTGACAATTGCCAGCTGTGCTGCGTAATTCCTGCCTGCTCAGCTGCTTGATTATTGCCAGCTGAGCAGCATGATTCCTCACAGCTGAGTTCCATGATTATTGCCTGCTGACTGTTTGATTCGTGCCTACTCAGCTCTTTGTTTATTGCCTCCAGAGGCACATGATCAGTGTATGATAGCAAACATGATCAGCGCATGATCAGTCACATGATCAGCGCCATTAAGTCACGTGATCACTACATGATAGTCATGTGATCAGTCCATGCTCAGTCACGGTATCAGTGCATGATCAGCCACGTGATCAGTGCATGATCTGTCACATGATTAGTGTATGATCAGCCACGTGATCAGTGCATGGGCAGTCATGTGATCAGTGCATGATATAGACGTGATCAGTGCATGATCAGTCACGTGATCAGTGCATGATAGCCACGTGATCAGTGCATGATCAGTCACCTGATGGGTGTATGATCATTCACGTGACCTGTACATGGTAGCTACGTGATCATTGCATGATCAGCCACGTGAGCAGTGCATGATAGCTACGTGATCAGTGCATGATCAGTCACGTGATCAGTGCATGATCAGTCACGTGATCAGTGCATGATCAGCCACGTGATCAGTGCATGATCAGCCACGTGATCAGTGCATGATCAGCCACGTGATCAGTGCATGATAGCCACGTGATCAGTGCATGATCAGTCACGTGATCAGTGCATGATCAGTCACGTGATCAGTGCATGATCAGCCACGTGATCAGTGCATGATCAGTCACGTGATCAGTGCATGATCAGCCACGTGATCAGTGCATGATAGCCACGTGATCAGTGCATGATCAGTCACGTGATCAGTGCATGATCAGTCACGTGATCAGTGCATGATCAGCCACGTGATCAGTGCATGATCAGCCACGTGATCAGTGCATGATAGCCACGTGATCAGTGCATGATCAGTCACGTGATCAGTGCATGATCAGTCACGTGATCAGTGTGTGATCAGCCACGTGATCAGTGCATGATCAGTCACGTGATCAGGGCCTGCTGAGCTGCGTGATTACTGTCTGCTCATCTGCTTGACAATTGCCAGCTGAGCTGCACGATTCCTGCCTGTCATCTGCTTGACAATTGCCAGCTGTGCTGCGTAATTCCTGCCTGCTCATCTACTTGATTATTGCCAGCTGTGCAGCATGATTTCTCAGAGCTGAGTTCCATGATTATAGCCTGCTGACTGATTCCTGCCTACTCAGCTCTATGTTCATTGCCTTCAGATGCACATGATCAGTGTGTGACACCAAACATGATCAGCACATGATCAGTCACATGATCAGTGCATGATAAGCCACGTGATCAGTGCATGATCAGTTACGTGATCAGTGCATGATCAGTCACGTGATCAGTGCATGGTAGCTGCGTGATCAGTGCATGATCAGCCACGTGATCAGTGCATGATAGCCACGTGATCAGTGCATGATCAGCCACGTGATCAGTGCATGATCAGCCACGTGATCAGTGCATGATCAGCCACGTGATCAGTGCATGATCAGTCACGTGATCAGTACATGATCAGTCACGTGAACAGTGCATGATCATTTACGTGATCAGTGCATGATCAGTCACGTGACCAGTATATGGTAGCTACGTGATCATTCCATGACGAGCCACGTGAGCAGTGCATGATAGCCACGTGATGTGTGCATGATCAGTTACGTGAGCAGTGTATGATCAGCCACGTGATCAGTGCATGATATGTCATGTGACAGGTGTGTGATCAGCCACGTGAACAGTGCATGTTCAGCCACGTGATCAGTGCATGATAGCCACGTGATCAGTGCATGATCAGTTACGTGAGCAGTGTATGATCAGCCACGTGATCAGTGCATGGTCAGACACGTGAACAGTGTATGATCAGCCACGTGATCAGTGCATGATATCCAAGTGATCAGTGCATGATCAATCACGTGATCAGTGTATGATCAGCCACGTGAACAGTGCATGCTCAGTCACGTGATCAGGGCCTGCTGAGCTGCGTGATTACTTTTTGCTCATCTGCTTGAACAATTGCCAGCTGAGCTGCACGATTCCTGCCTGTCATCTGCTTGACAATTGCCAGCTGTGCTGCGTAATTCCTGCCTGCTCAGCTGCTTGATTATTGCCAGCTGAGCAGCATGATTCCTCACAGCTGAGTTCCATGATTATTGCCTGCTGACTGTTTGATTCGTGCCTACTCAGCTCTTTGTTTATTGCCTCCAGAGGCACATGATCAGTGTATGATAGCAAACATGATCAGCGCATGATCAGTCACATGATCAGCGCCATTAAGTCACGTGATCACTACATGATAGTCATGTGATCAGTCCATGCTCAGTCACGGTATCAGTGCATGATCAGCCACGTGATCAGTGCATGATCTGTCACATGATTAGTGTATGATCATCCACGTGATCAGTGCATGGGCAGTCATGTGATCAGTGCATGATATAGACGTGATCAGTGCATGATCAGTCACGTGATCAGTGCATGATAGCCACGTGATCAGTGCATGATCAGTCACCTGATGGGTGTATGATCATTCACGTGACCTGTACATGGTAGCTACGTGATCATTGCATGATCAGCCACGTGAGCAGTGCATGATAGGCACGTGATCAGTGCATGATCAGTCACGTGATCAGTGCATGATCAGTCACGTGATCAGTGCATGATCAGCCACGTGATCAGTGCATGATCAGCCACGTGATCAGTGCATGATCAGCCACGTGATCAGTGCATGATAGCCACGTGATCAGTGCATGATCAGTCACGTGATCAGTGCATGATCAGTCACGTGATCAGTGCATGATCAGCCACGTGATCAGTGCATGATCAGGCACGTGATCAGTGCATGATCAGCCACGTGATCAGTGCATGATAGCCACGTGATCAGTGCATGATCAGTCACGTGATCAGTGCATGATCAGCCACGTGATCAGTGCATGATCAGTCACGTGATCAGTGCATGATCAGTCACCATGATCAGTGCATGATCAGTCACGTGACCAGTACATTGAAGCTACGTGATCATTGCATGATCAGCCACGTGATCAGTGCATGATAGCCACGTGATCAGTGCATGATCAGTCACGTGATCAGTGCATGATCAGTCACGTGATCAGTGCATGGTAGCTGCGTGATCATGCATGATCAGCCACGTGATCAGTGCATGATAGCCACGTGATCAGTGCATGATCAGCCACGTGATCAGTGCATGATCAGTCACGTGATCAGTGCATGATCAGCCACGTGATCAGTGCATGATCAGCCACGTGATCAGTGCATGTCAGCCACGTGATCAGTGCATGATAGCCACGTGATCAGTGCATGATCAGTCACGTGATCAGTGCATGATCAGTCACGTGATCAGTGTGTGATCAGCCACGTGAACAGTGCATGCTCAGTCACGTGATCAGGGCCTGCTGAGCTGCGTGATTACTGTCTGCTCATCTGCTTGACAATTGCCAGCTGAGCTGCACGATTCCTGCCTGTCATCTGCTTGACAATTGCCAGCTGTGCTGCGTAATTCCTGCCTGCTCAGCTGCTTGATTATTGCCAGCTGAGCAGCATGATTTCTCACAGCTGAGTTCCATGATTATAGCCTGCTGACTGATTCGTGCCTACTCAGCTCTTTGTTCATTGCCTCCAGAGGCACATGATCAGTGTATGACACCAAACATGATCAGCACATGATCAGTGCATGATAAGCCACGTGATCAGTGCATGATCAATTATGTGATCAGTGCATGATCAGTCATGTGATCAGTACATGGTAGCTGCGTGATCAGTGCATGATCAGCCACGTGATCAGTGCATGATAGCCACGTGATCAGTGCATGATCAGTCACGTGATCAGTGCATGATCAGTCACGTGATCAGTGCATGATCAGTCACGTGATCAGTGCATGATCAATCACGTGATCAGTGCATGATCAGTCACGTGACCAGTGCATGGTAGCTACGTGATCAGTGCATGATCAGCCACGTGATCAGTGCATGATAGCCACGTGATCAGTGCATGATCAGCCACGTGATCAGTGCATGATCAGTCACGTGATACGTGTGTGATCAGCCACGTGATCAGTGCATGATAGCCACGTGATCAGTGCATGATAGCCACGTGATCAGTGCATGATCAGTCACGTGATCAGTGCATGATCAGTCACGTGATCAGTGCATGATCAGCCACGTGATCAGTGCATGATCAGCCACGTGATCAGTGCATGATCAATTACGTGATCAGTGCATGATCAGTCACGTGATCAGTACATGGTAGCTACGTGATCATTGCATGATCAGCCACGTGATCAGTGCATGATAGCTACGTGATCAGTGCATGATAGCCACATGATCAGTGCATGAGAGCCACGTGATCAGTGCATGATCAGTCACGTGATACATGTGTGATCAGCCACGTGATCAGTGCATGATGAGCCACGTGATCAGTGCAGGATCAATTACGTGATCAGTGCATGATCAGTCACGTGACCAGTACATGGTTGCTACGTGATCCTTGCATGATCAGCCACGTGAGCAGAGCATGAGAGCCACGTGATCAGTGCATGATCAGTCACGTGATCAGTACATGATCAGTAAATTGAACAGTGCATGATCATTGACGTGATCTGTGCATAATCAGTCACGTGACCAGTATATGGCAGCTACGTGATCATTCCATGACGAGCCACGTGAGCAGTGCATGATAGCCACGTGATGTGTGCATGATAAGTTACGTGAGCAGAGTATGATCAGCCACGTGATCAGTGCATGAGTGCCACGTGATCAGTGCATGATATGTCACGTGACAGTTGTGTGATCAGCCACGTGAACAGTGCATGTTCAGCCACGTGATCAGTGCATGATAGCCACGTGATCAGTGCATGATCAGTTACCTGAGCAGTGTATGATCAGCCACGTGATCAGTGCATGGTCAGACACGTGAACAGTGTATGATCAGCCACGTGATCAGTGCATGATATCGAAGTTATCAGTGCATGATCATCACGTGATCAGTGTATGATCAGCCACGTGAATACTGCATGCTCAGTCACGTGATCAGGGCCTGCTGAGCTGCGTGATTACTGTCTGCTCATCTGCTTGAAAATTGCCAGCTGAGCTGCATGATTCCTGCCTTTCATCTGCTTGACAATTGCCAGCTGTGCTGCATAATTCCTGCCTGTTCAGCTGCTTGATTATTGCCAGCTGAGCAGCATGATCCTCACAGCTGAGTTCCATGATTATTGCCTGCTGACTGTTTGATTCGTGCCTACTCAGCTCTTTGTTTATTGCCTCCAGAGGCAAATGATCAGTGTATGATAGCAAACATGATCAGCGCATGATCAGTCACATGATCAGCGCCATTAAGTCACGTGATCACTACATGATAGTCATGTGATCAGTCCATGCTCAGTCACGGTATCAGTGCATGATCAGCCACGTGATCAGTGCATGATCAGCCAGGTGATCATTTCATGATAGCTATGTGATCAGTTCATGATTTGTCACGTGATCTGTGCATGACCAGGCAGGTGATCAGTGTATGATCAGCGACGTGATCAGTGCATGATCCATCACCTAATGGGTGTATGATCAGTCACCTGACCGGTACATGGTAGCTACATGTTCATTGCATGATCAGCCAGGTGAGTAGTGCATGATAGCCACGTGATCACTGCATGATCAATCACGTGTTCAGTGCATGATCAGTCATGTAATCTGTGCATGACCAGGCACGAGATCAGTGTATGACCAGCCAAGTGATCAGTGCATGATCAGCCACGTGATCAGTGCATGATCAGCCACATGATCAATGCATGATCAATTACGTGATCAGTGCATGGTCAGTCACCTGATGGGTGTATGATCATTCATGTGACCTGTACATGGTAGCTACATGATCATTGCAAGATCAGCCACGTGAGTAGTGCATGATAGCCACGTGATCACTGCATGATCAGTCACGTGATCAGTGCATGATCAGTCATGTGACCAGTACATGGTAGCTGCGTGATCATTGCATGATCAGCCACGTGAGAAGTGCATGATAGCCACGTGATCAGTGCATGATCAGAAACGAGATCAGTGCATGATCAGTCACGTGATCAGTGCATGATCAGCCACGTGATCAGTGCATGACTAGGCACGTGATCAGTGTATGTCCAGCCAAGTGATCAATGCATGATAGCCACGTGATCAGTGCTTGATCAGCCATTTGATCAGTGCCTGATCAGTCACGTGATCAGTGCATGGTCAGTCACGTGATAAGTGCATGATCATCCACGTGATCAGTGCATGTGGAGTCATGTAGTCAATGCATGATAGTGCCGTGATCAGTGCACGATCAGTCCCGTGATGAGTGTATAATCAGCCAAGTGTTCAGTGCAAGATAGCTACATGATCAGTGCATGATCAGTCACATGATCAGTGCATGATCAGTCACGTGATAGGTGTGTGATCAGCCATGTGAACAGTGCATGCTCAGTCACGTGATCAGGGCCTGCTGAGCTGCGTGAATACCGTCTGCTCATCTGCTTGACAATTTCCCGCTGAGCTGCACGATTCCTGCCTGTCATCTCCTTGACAATTGCCACCTATGCTGTGTAATTCCTGCCTGCTCATCTACTTGATTATTGCCAACTGAGCAGCATGATTTCTCAGAGCTGAGTTCCATGATTATAGCCTGCTGACTGATTCCTGCCTAATCAGCTCTATGTTCATTGCCTCCAGAGGCACATGATCAGTGTGTGACACCAAACATGATCAGCACATGACCAGTCACATGATCAATGCATGATTAGCCAGGTGGTCAGTGCATGATCAATTATGTGATCAGTGCATGATCAGTCATGTGACCAGTACATGGTAGCTGCGTGATCATTGCATGATCAGCCACGTGAGCAGTGCATGATAGCCACGTGATCAGTGCATGATCTGTCACTTGATCAGTGCATGATCAATTAGCTGATCAGTGCATGATCAGTCACGTGACCAGTGCATGGTAGCTACGTGATCATTGCATGATCAGCCACGTGATCAGTGCATGATAGCCACGTGATCAGTGCATGATCAGTCATGTGATACGTGTGTGATCAGCCACGTGATCAGTGTATGATATCCACATGATCAGTGCAGGATAGCCACGTGATCACTTCATGATTATTCACGTGATCTGTACATGATCCGTCACGTGAACAGTGCATGTTCAGTCATGTGATCAGTGTATGACCAGCCAAGTGATCAGTGCATGATAGCCACGTGATCAGTGCATGATCAGTCACGTGATCAGTGCATGATCAGTCACGTGATCAGTGTATGATCAGCCACGTGATCAGTGCATGATCAACCAAATGATAAGTGCATGATCAATTACGTGATCAGTGCATGATCAGCCATGTGATCAGTGCATGATTTGTCACGTGATCAGTACATGATCAGTCACGTGAACAGTGCATGATCATTTACGTGATCTGTGCATGATCAGTCACGTGACCAGTATATGGTAGCTACGTGATCATTCCGTGACGAGCCACGTGAGCAGTGCATGATAGAAACGTGATATGTGCATGATGAGTTACGTGAGCAGAGTATGATCAGCCACGTAATCAGTGCATGATATGTCATGTGACAGGTGTGTGATCAGCCACGTGAACAGTGCATGTTCAGCCACGTATTCAGTGCATGATAGCCACGTGATCAGTGCATGATTAGTTACGTGAGCAGTGTATGATCAGCCACGTGATCAGTGCATGGTCAGACACGTGAACAGTGTATGATCAGCCACGTGATCAGTCCATGATATCCAAGTGATCAGTGCATGATCAATCACGTGATCAGTGTATGATCAGCCACGTGAACAGTGCATGCTCAGTCACGTGATCAGGGACTGCTGAGTTGCGTGATTACTGTCTGCTCATCTGCTTGACAATTGCCAGCTGAGCTGCACGATTCCTGCCTGTCATCTGCTTGACAATTGCCAGCTGTGCTGCATAATTCCTGCCTGCTCAGCTGCTTGATTATTGCCAGCTGAGCAGCATGATTCCTCACACCTGAGTTCCATGATTATTGCCTGCTGACTGTTTGATTCGTGCCTACTCAGCTCTTTGTTTATTGCCTCCAGAGGCCCAGGATCAGTGTATGATAGCAAACATGATCAGCGCATGATCAGTCACATAATCAGCGGCATTAAGTCACGTGATCACTACATGATAGTCATGTGAGCAGTCCATGCTCAGTCACGGTATCAGTGCATGATCAGCCACGTGATCAGTGCACGATCTGTCACATGATTAGTGTATGATCACCCACGTGATCAGTGCATGGGCAGTCATGTGATCAGTGCATGATATAGACGTGATCAGTGCATGATCAGTCTCGTGATCAGTGCATGATAGCCACGATTTCAGTGCATGATCAGTCACCTGTTGGGTGTATGATCATTCACGTGACCTGTACATGGTAGCTACATGATCATTGCATGATCAGCCACGTGAGTAGTGCATGATAGCCACGTGATCACTGCATGATCAGTCACGTGATCAGTGCATGATAGCCACGTGATCAGTGCATGATCAGTCACCTGATGGGTGTATGATCATTCACGTGACCTGTACATGGTAGCTACATGATCATTGCTTGATCAGCCACGTGAGTAGTGCATGATAGCCACGTGATCACTGCATGATCAGTCACGTGATCAGTGCATGATCAGTCATGTGACCAATACATGGTAGCTGCGTGATCATCGCATGATCAGCCACGTGAGCAGTGCATGATAGCTACGTGATCAGTGCATGATCAGACACGAGATCAGTGCATGATCAGTCACGTGATCACTGCATGATCAGCCACCTGATCAGTGCATGATCAGGCACGTGATCAGTGTATGTCCAGCCAAGTGATCAGTGCATGATAGCCACGTGATCAGTGCATGATCATTCACATGATCAGTGCATGATCAGTCACGTGATAGGTGTGTGATCAGCCATGTGAACAGTGCATGCTCAGTCACGTGATCAGGGCCTGCTGAGCTGCGTGATTACTGTCTGCTCATCCGCTTGACAATTTCCAGCTGAGCTGCAAGATTCCTGCCTGTCATCTCCTTGACAATTGCCACCTGTGCTGGGTAATTCCTGCCTGCTCATCTACTTGATTATTGCCAGCTGAGCAGCATGATTTCTCAGAGCTGAGTTCCATGATTATAGCCTGCTGACTGATTCCTGCCTACTCAGCTCTATGTTCATTGCCTCCAGAGGCACATGATCAGTGTGTGACACCAAACATGATCAGCACATGATCAGTCACGTGATCAGTGCCTGATCAGTCACGTGATCAGTGTATGATCAGCCACGTGATCAGTCCATGATCAGCCACATGATCAGTGCATGATCAATTACGTGATCAGTGCATGATCAGTCATGTGACCAGTATATGGTAGCTACGTGATCATTGCCAGATCAGCCACGTGAGCAGTGCATGATAGCCACGTGATCAGTGCATGATCAGCCATGTGATCAGTGCATGATCAGTCACGTGATCAGTGCATGATCAGTCACGTGATCAGTGCATGATCATCCACGTGATCAGTGCATGTGGAATCATGTAGTCAATGCATGATAGCGCCGTGATCAGTGCACGATCAGTCCCGTGATGAGTGTATGATCAGCCAAGTGATCAGTGCAAGATAGCTACGTGATCAGTGCATGATCAGTCACATGATCAGTGCATGATCAGTCACGTGATAAGTGTGTGATCAGACACGTGAACAGTGCATGCTCAGTCAGGTGATCAGGGCCTGCTGAGCTGCGTGATTACTGTCTGCTCATCTGCTTGACAATTTCCAGCTGAGCTGCACGATTCCTGCCTGTCATCTCCTTGACAATTGCCACCTGTGCTGTGTAATTCCTGCCTGCTCATCTACTTGATTATTGCCAGCTGAGCAGCATGATTTCTCAGAGCTGAGTTCCATGATTATAGCCTGCTGACTGATTCCTGCCTACTCAAATCTATGTTCATTGCCTCCAGAGGCACATGATCAGTGTGTGACACCAAACATGATCAGCACATGATCAGTCACATGATCAATGCATGATAAGCCAGGTGATCAGTGCCTGATCAATTATGTGATCAGTGCATGATCAGTCGTGTGACCAGTACATGGTAGCTGCGTGATCATCGCATGATCAGCCACGTGAGCAGTGCATGATAGCCACGTGATCAGTGCATGATCAGACTCGAGATCAGTGCGTGATCAGTCACGTGATCAGTGCATGATCAGCCACGTGATCAGTGCATGACCAGGCACGTGATCAGTGTATGTCCAGCCAAGTGATCAATGCATGATAGCCACGTGATCAGTGCATGATCACTCACATGATCAGTGCATGATCAGTCACGTGATAGGTGTGTGATCACCCACGTGAACAGTGCATGCTCAGTCACGTGATCAGGGCCTGCTGAGCTGCGTGATTACTGTCTGCTCATCTGCTTGAAAATTTCCAGCTGAGCTGCACTATTCCTGCCTGTCATCTCCTTGACAATTGCCACCTGTGCTGCGTAATTCCTGCCTGCTCATCTTCTTGATTATTGCCAGCTGAGCAGCATAATTTCTCAGAGGTGAGTTCCATGATTATACCCTGCTGACTGATTCCTGCCTACTCAAATCTATGTTCATTGCCTCCAGAGGCACATGATCAGTGTGTGACATCAAACATGATCAGCACATGATCAGTCACATAATCAATGCATGAAAAGCCAGGTGATCAGTGCATGATCAATTATGTGATCAGTGCATGATCAGTCATGTGACCAGTACATGGTAGCTGCGTGATCATTGCATGATCAGTCACGTGATCAGTGCATTATCAGTCACGTGACCAGTGCATGGTAGCTATGTGATCATTGCATGATCAGCCACGAGATCAGTGCATGATAGCCACGTGATCAGTGCATGATAGCCACGTGATCAGTGCATGATCAGTCACGTGATACGTTTGTGATCAGCCACGTGATCAGTGCATGTTATCCACGTGATCAGTGCAGGATAGCCACGTGATCACTTCATGATTATTTACGTGATCTGTACATGATCAGTCACGTGATACGTGTGTGGTCACCACCAGATCAGTGCGTGATGAGCCACGTGATCAGTGCATGATCAGTCACGTGATACGTGTGTGATCAGCTACGTGATCATTGCATGATCAGCCACGTGATCAGTGCAGGATAGCCACGTGATCACTTCATGATTATTCACGTGATCTGTACATGATCAGTCACGTGAACAGTGCATGTTCAGTCATGTGATCAGTGTATGACCAGCCAAGTGTTCAGTGCATGATAACCACGTGATCAGTGCATGATCAGTCACGTGATCAGTGCATGATCAGTCACGTGATCAGTGTATGATCAGCCACGTGATCAGTGCATGATCAGCCAAATGATAAGTGCATGATAAATTACGTGATGAGTGCATGATCAGCCACGTGATCAGTGCATGATCAGTCACGTGATCAGTACATGATCAGGCACGTGAACAGTGCATGATCATTTACGTGATCTGTGCATGATCAGTCACGTGACCAGTATATGGTAGCTACGTGATCATTCCGTGACGAGCCACGTGAGCAGTGCTTGATAGAAACGTGCTGATTCCTGCATACTCAGCTCTATGTTCATTGCCTCCAGAGGCACATGATCAGTGCCTGACACCAAACATGATCAGCACATGATCAGTCACATAATCAATGCATGATAAGCCAGGTGATCAGTGCATGATCAATTATGTGATCAGTGCATGATCAGTCATGTGACCAGTAGATGGTAGCTGTGTGATCATTGCATGATCAGCCACGTTTGCAGTGCATGATAGCCACGTGATGTGTGCATGATCAGTTACGTGAGCAGAGTATGATCAGCCACGTGATCCTTGCATGAGTGCCACGTGATGAGTGCATTATGTGTCACGTGACAGGTGTGTGATCAGCCACGTGAACAGTGCATGTTCAGCCAGGTGATTAGTGCATGATAGCCACGTGATCAGTGCATGATCAGTTACCTGAGCAGTGTATGATCAGCCACGTGATCAGTGCATGATATCCAAGTGATCAGTGCATGATCATCATGTGATCAGTGTATGATCAGCCACGTGTACAGTGCATGCTCAGTCACGTGATCAGGGCCTGCTGAGCTGCGTGATTACTGTCTGCTCATCTGCTTGACAATTGCCAGCTGAGCTGCATGATTCCTGCCTGTCATCTGCTTGACAATTGCCAGCTGTGCTGCGTAATTCCTGCCTGCTCAGCTGCTTGATTATTGCCAGCTGAGCAGCATGATTCCTCACACCTGAGTTCCATGATTATTGCCTGCTGACTGTTTGATTCGTGCCTACTCAGCTCTTTGTTTATTGCCTCCAGAGGCACATCATCAGTATATGATAGCAAACATGATCAGCGCATGATCAGTCACATGATCATTGACATTAAATCACGTGATCACTACATGATAGTCATGTGATCAGTCCATGCTCAGTCACGGTATCAGTGCATGATCAGCCAAGTGATCAGTGCATGATCTGTCACATGATTAGTGTATGATCATCCACATGATCAGTGCATGGGCAGTCATGTGATCAGTGCATGATTAGACGTGATCAGTGCATTTTCAGTCTCGTGGTCAGTGCATGATAGCCACGTGATCAGTGCATGATCAGTCACCTGATGGGTGTAAGATCATTCACGTGAACGGTACATGGTAGCTATATGATCAGTGTATGACCAGCCATGTGATAAGTGCATGATAGCCACGGGATCAGTGCATGACCAGTCACGTGATCAGCGCATGATCAGTCACGTGATCAGTGCATGATCAGCCACATGATCAGTGTATGATCAATTACGTCATCAGTGCATGATCAGTCACGTGACCAGTACATGGTAGCTGTGTGATCAGTGTATGACCAGCCAAGTGATCAGTGCATGAGAGCCACGTGATCAGTGCATGATTATTCACGTGATAGGTGTGTGATCAGCCACGTGTACAGTGCATGCTCAGTCACGTGATAAGGGCCTGCTGAGCTGCGTGATTACTGTCTGCTCATCTGCTTGAGAATTGCCAGCTGAGCTGTACGATTCCTGCCTGTCATCTCCTTGACAATTGCCACCTGTGCTGCATAATTCCTGCCTGCTCATCTACTTGATAACTGCCAGCTGAGCAGCATGATTTCTCAAAGATGAGTTCCATGATTATAGCCTGCTGACTGATTCCTGCCTACTCAGCTCTTTGTTCATTGCCTGCAGATGCACATGATCAGCGTGTGACACCAAACATGATCAGCACATGATCAGTCACATGATCAATGCATGATAAGCCAGTTGATCAGTGCATGATCCATTACGTGATCAGTGCATGATCAGTCATGTAACCAGTACATGGTAGCTGCGTGATCATTGCATGATAAGCCACGTGATCAGTGCATGATATCCAAGTGATCAGTGCATGATCAATCACGTGATCAGTGAACGACCAGCAACGTGATCACTGCATGCGCAGTCAGGTGGTCAGTTCCTGATCAGCCACCTGATCAGTGCGTGCACATTCCCCTGATCAGCGCCTGTCAGTCACTGATCACTGCCTGATAAACACGTGATCAGTGCCCGAACAGCCACGTCATCAGAGCATGCGCAGTCACGTGATCAGTGCATGATAGCCACGTGATCAGTGCGTGCACAGTCCCATGATCAGTGCCTGTCAGCCACTGATCATTGCCTGATACACACGTGATCAGTGCATGCTGAGCCATGTGATCAGTGCCTGATCAGCCACGTCATCAGTGCATGCCCAGTCACGTCATCAGTGCATGATAGCCACGTGATCAGTGCATGCTCAGTCACGTGGTCTGTACTTGATCAGCCACGTGATCAGTGCCTGCAGAGTCACGTGATCAGGGCCTGCTGAGCTGCGTGATTCCTGCCGGCTCATCTGCATGACAATTGCCATCTGAGCTGCTTGATTCCTGTCGGCTCATCTGCTTGACAATTGCCAGCTGAGCTGCGTGATTCCTGCCTGGTCACGTGCTTGATTATTGCCTGTTGAGCAGCATGATTAGTCACTGCTGAGCTCCTTGCTTATTGCCTGCTGATTGCGTGGTTCGTGTCTGCTCAGCTCTTTGAGTATCACCTCCTGAGGTCCCTGTTCGGTCGCCACCTGCCGGGGACCAGCCCCAACTGATCCAGGGTATTCGAAGGAGAGATGGCCTAGGCGACTATTTATATGCTAATCATAGATGTCAAGAATAATAGTATGAGGAGAGCTCAGTAGGAAAATTCGGTGGAGAAAAGAGACTGAGTAGCTTGGTTTACGCGGAAGACCAATCAAATTTCAAGACAAGAAGTTTGCACCACTTACGTAGGCCGCAGGGGCCCTCTCGAATAGCGAAAGGTGCCTCACCCTAGACACCTTCTCGAGTGGGTCTTAGCAGCCCAGGCATAATTAGTAAGCGTGGTGTGTTCCGCGCTCCAGATGGAGACTCAGCTGGAAGTTAAAGGGAAGAATGACAAGGAACTTTATGAATTGGAGCTGTAAGTTAACTCTTTGACAGAGAGAGCGAGATGGTGGTGGGGGACAGCACCCAGTGAAATCAGAGGTGAGAGAACAAAGCAATACAGTAGGCAGACTCTGGTTTTTTTGGGGGGGAGATGCTTGAGAATATCCGGGTGGACTCCTGAGGCTCGATCCCGCATTTGCGTATGCCGTGCCTCCTTCCTCATGACCTTTGTCCAGAGTGGAATGCTTCCCCGTCTCCCGGCACATGATCAGTGCATGCTCAGTCACGATATCAGTGCCTTCTCAGCCACGTGATCACTGACGGCACAGTCACGTGATCAGCGCCTCTCAGTCACGTGATCATCGTATGATAAACACGTAATCAGTGAACGACCAGCTACGTGATCACTGCATGCGCGGTCAGGTGGTCAGTTCCTGATCAGCCACTTGATCAGTGCGTGCATAGTCCCCTGATCAGCGCCTGTCAGTCACTGATCACTGCCTGATAAATACGTGATCAGTGCCCGAACAGCCATGTCATCAGTGCATGCGCAGTCACGTGATCAGGGCATGATAGCCACGTGATCAGTGCGTGCACAGTCCCATGATAAGCGCCTGTCAGCCACTGATCATTGCCTGATTAACACGTGATCAGTGCATGATGAGCCATGTGATCAGTGCCTGATCAGCCACGTCATCAGTGCATTCGCAGTCACGTCATCAGTGCATGATAGCCACGTGATCAGTGCATGCTCAGTCACATGGTCTGTACTTGATCAGCCACGTGATCAGTGCCTGCAGAGTCACGTGATCAGGGCCTGCTGAGCTGCGTGATTCCTTCCGGCTCATCTGCATGACAATTGCGATCTGAGCTGCGTGATTCCTGTCGGCTCATCTGCTTGACAATTGCCAGCTGAGCTGCGTGATTCCTGCCTGGTCACGTGCTTGATTATTGCCAGTTGAGCAGCATGATTCGTCACTGCGGAGCTCCATGCTTATTGCCTGCTGATTGCGTGGTTCGTGTCTGCTCAGCTCTTTGAGTATCGCCTCCTGAGGTCCCTGTTCGGTCGCCACCTGCCGGGGACCAGCCCCAACTGATCCAGGGTATTCGAAGGAGAGATGGCCTAGGCGACTATTTATATGCTAATCAGAGATGTCAAGAATAATAGTATGAGGAGAGCTCAGTAGGAAAATTCGGTGGAGAAAAGAGACTGAGTAGCTTGGTTTACGCGGAAGACCAATCAAACTTCAAGACAAGAAGTTTGCACCACTTATGTAGGCCACAGGGGCCCTCTCGAATAGCGAAAGGTGCCTCACCCTAAACACCTTCTCGAGTGGGTCTTAGCAGCCCAGGCATAATTAGTAAGCGTGGTGGGTTCCGCGCTCCAGATGGAGACTCAGCTGGAAGATAAAGGGAAGAATGACAAGGAACTTTATGAATTGGAGCTGTAAGTTAACTCTTTGACAGAGAGAGCGAGATGGTGGTGGGGGACAGCACCCAGTGAAATCAGAGGTGAGAGCACAAAGCAATACAGTAGGCAGACTCTGGTCTTTTTGGGGGGGAGATGCTCGAGAATATGCGGGTGGACTCCTGAGGCTCGATCCCGCATTTGTGTATGCCGAGCCTCCTTCCTCATGACCTTTGTCCAGAGTGGAATGCCTCCCCGGCTCCCGGCACATGATCAGTGCATGCTCAGTCACGATATCAGTGCATGCTCAGCCACGTGATCACTGACGGCACAGTCACGTGATCAGCGCCTCTCAGTCACGTGATCACCGTATGATAAACACGTGATCAGTGAACGACCAGCCACGTGATCACTGCATGCACGGTCAGGTGGTCAGTTCCTGATCAGCCACCTGATCAGTGCGTGCACAGTCCCCTGATCAGCGCCTCTCAGTCACTGATCACTGCCTGATAAACACGTGATCAGTGCATGATGAGCCATGTGATCAGTGCCTGATCAGCCACGTCATCAGTGCTTGCGCAGTCACGTCATCAGTGCATGATAGCCACTTGATCAGTGCATGCTCAGTCACGTTATCTGTACTTGATCAGCCACGTGATCAGTGCCTGCAGAGTCACGTGATCAGGGCCTGCTGAGCTGCGTGATTCCTTCCGGCTCATCTGCATGACAATTGCCATCTGAGCTGCGTGATTCCTGTCGGCTCATCTGCTTGACAATTGCCAGCTTAGCTGCGTGATTCCTGCCTGGTCACGTGCTTGATTATTGCCAGTTGAGCAGCATGATTCGTCACTGCTGAGCTCCATGCTTATTGCCTGCTGATTGCGTGGTTCGTGTCTGCTCAGCTCTTTGAGTATCGCCTCCTGAGGTCCGTGTTCGGTCGCCACCTGCCGGGGACCTGCCCCAACTGATCCAGGGTATTCGAAGGAGAGATGGCCTAGGCGACTATTTATATTCTAATCAGAGATGTCAAGAATAATAGTATGAGGAGAGCTCAGTAGGAAAATTCGGTGGAGAAAAGAGACTGAGTAGCTTGGTTTACGCGGAAGACCAATCAAACTTCAAGACAAGAAGTTTGCACCACTTACGTAGGCCGCAGGCGCCCTCTCGAATAGCGAAAGGTGCCTCACCCTAGACACCTTCTCGAGTGGGTCTTAGCAGCCCAGGCATAATTAGTAAGCGTGGTGGGTTCCGCGCTCCAGATGGAGACTCAGCTGGAAGTTAAAGGGAAGAATGACAAGGAACTTTATGAATTGGAGCTGTAAGTTAACTCTTTGACAGAGAGGAGCGAGATGGTGGTGGGGGACAGCACCCAGTGAAATCAGAGGTGAGAGCACAAAGCAATACAGTAGGCAGACTCTGGTTTTTTTGGGGGGGAGATGCTTGAGAATATCCGGGTGGACTCCTGAGGCTCGATCCCGCATTTGCGTATGCCGAGCCTCCTTCCTCATGACCTTTGTCCAGAGTGGAATGCCTCCCCGGCTCCCGGCACATGATCAGTGCATGCTCAGTCACGATATCAGTGCCTTCCCAGCCACGTGATCACTGACGGCACAGTCACGTGATCAGCGCCTCTCAGTCACGTGATCACCGTATGATAAACACGTGATCAGTGAACGACCAGCTACGTGATCACTGCATGCGCGGTCAGGTGGTCAGTTCCTGATCAGCCACCTGATCAGTGCGTGCATAGTCCCCTGATCAGCGCCTGTCAGTCACTGATCACTGCCTGATAAACACGTGATCAGTGCCCGAACAGCCACGTCATCAGTGCATGCGCAGTCACGTCATCAGTGCATGATAGCCACTTGATCAGTGCATGCTCAGTCACGTGATCTGTACTTGATCAGCCACGTGATCAGTGCCTGCAGAGTCACGTGATCAGGGCCTGCTGAGCTGCGTGATTCCTGCCGGCTCATCTGCATGACAATTGCCATCTGAGCTGCGTGATTCCTGTCGGCTCATCTGCTTGACAATTGCCAGCTGAGCTGCGTGATTCCTGCCTGGTCACGTGCTTGATTATTGCCTGTTGAGCAGCATGATTCGTCTCTGCTGAGCTCCATGCTTATTGCCTGCTGATTGCGTGGTTCGTGTCTGCTCAGCTCTTTGAGTATCGCCTCCTGAGGTCCGTGTTCGGTCGCCACCTGCCGGGGACCTGCCCCAACTGATCCAGGGTATTCGAAGGAGAGATGGCCTAGGCGACTATTTATATTCTAATCAGAGATGTCAAGAATAATAGTATGAGGAGAGCTCAGTAGGAAAATTCGGTGGAGAAAAGAGACTGAGTAGCTTGGTTTACGCGGAAGACCAATCAAACTTCAAGACAAGAAGTTTGCACCACTTACGTAGGCCGCAGGCGCCCTCTCGAATAGCGAAAGGTGCCTCACCCTAGACACCTTCTCGAGTGGGTCTTAGCAGCCCAGGCATAATTAGTAAGCGTGGTGGGTTCCGCGCTCCAGATGGAGACTCAGCTGGAAGTTAAAGGGAAGAATGACAAGGAACTTTATGAATTGGAGCTGTAAGTTAACTCTTTGACAGAGAGGAGCGAGATGGTGGTGGGGGACAGCACCCAGTGAAATCAGAGGTGAGAGCACAAAGCAATACAGTAGGCAGACTCTGGTTTTTTTGGGGGGGAGATGCTTGAGAATATCCGGGTGGACTCCTGAGGCTCGATCCCGCATTTGCGTATGCCGAGCCTCCTTCCTCATGACCTTTGTCCAGAGTGGAATGCCTCCCCGGCTCCCGGCACATGATCAGTGCATGCTCAGTCACGATATCAGTGCCTTCTCAGCCACGTGATCACTGACGGCACAGTCACGTGATCAGCGCCTCTCAGTCACGTGATCACCGTATGATAAACACGTGATCAGTGAACGACCAGCTACGTGATCACTGCATTCGCGGTCAGGTGGTCAGTTCCTGATCAGCCACCTGATCAGTGCGTGCATAGTCCCCTGATCAGCGCCTGTCAGTCACCGATCACTGCCTGATAAACACGTGATCAGTGCCCGAACAGCCACGTCATCAGTGCATGCGCAGTCACGTGATCAGGGCATGATAGCCACGTGACAGTGCGTGCACAGTCCCATGATAAGCGCCTGTCAGCCACTGATCATTGCCTGATTAACACGTGATCAGTGCATGATGAGCCATGTGATCAGTGCCTGATCAGCCACGTCATCAGTGCATGCGCAGTCACATCATCAGTGCATGATAGCCACGTGATCAGTGCCTACAGAGTCACGTGATCAGGGCCTGCTGAGCTGCGTGATTCCTGTCGGCTCATCTGCTTGACAATTGCCAGCTGAGCTGCGTGATTCCTGCCTGGTCACGTGCTTGATTATTGCCAGTTGAGCAGCATGATTCGTCACTGCTGAGCTCCATGCTTATTGTCTGCTGATTTCGTGGTTCGTGTCTGCTCACCTCTTTGAGTATCACCTCCTGAGTTCCCTGTTCGGTCGCCACCTGCCGGGGACCAGCCCCAACTGATCCAGGGTATTCGAAGGAGAGATGGCCTAGGCGACTATTTATATGCTAATCAGAGATGTCAAGAATAATAGTATGAGGAGAGCTCAGTAGGAAAATTCGGTGGAGAAAAGAGACTGAGTAGCTTGGTTTCCGCGGAAGACCAATCAATCTTCAAGACAAGAAGTTTGCACCACTTACGTAGGCCTCAGGCGCCCTCTCGAATAGCGAAAGGTGCCTCACCCTAGACACCTTCTCGTGTGGGTCTTAGCAGCCCAGGCATAATTAGTAAGCGTGGTGGGTTCCGCGCTCCAGATGGAGACTCAGCTGGAAGTTAAAGGGAAGAATGACAAGGAACTTTATGAATTGGAGCTGTAAGTTAACTCTTTGACAGAGAGAGCGAGATGGTGGTGGGGGACAGCCCCCAGTGAAATCAGAGGTGAGAGCACAAAGCAATACAGTAGGCAGACTCTGGTCTTTTTGGGGGGGAGATGCTCGAGAATATGCGGGTGGACTCCTGAGGCTCGATCCCGCATTTGCGTATGCCGAGCCTCCTTCCTCATGACCTTTGTCCAGAGTGGAATGCCTCCCCGGCTCCCGGCACATGATCAGTGCATGCTCAGTCACGATATCAGTGCATGCTCAGCCACGTGATCACTGATGGGACAGTCACGTGATCAGCACCTCTCAGTCACGTGATCACCGTATGATAAACACGTGATCAGTGAACGACCAGCCACGTGATCACTGCATGCACGGTCAGGTGGTCAGTTCCTGATCAGCCACCTGATCAGTGCGTGCACAGTCCCCTGATCAGCGCCTCTCAGTCACTGATCACTGCCTGATAAACACGTGATCAGTGCATGATGAGCCATGTGATCAGTGCCTGATCAGCCACGTCATCAGTGCTTGCGCAGTCAGGTCATCAGTGCATGATAGCCACTTGCTCAGTGCATGCTCAGTCACGTTATCTGTACTTGATCAGCCACGTGATCAGTGCCTGCAGAGTCACGTGATCAGGGCCTGCTGAGCTGCGTGATTCCTTCCGGCTCATCTGCATGACAATTGCCATCTGAGCTGCGTGATTCCTGTCGGATCATCTGCTTGACAATTGCCAGCTGAGCTGCGTGATTCCTGCCTGGTCACGTGCTTGATTATTGCCAGTTGAGCAGCATGATTCGTCACTGCTGAGCTCCATGCTTTTTGCCTGCTGATTGCGTGGTTCGTGTCTGCTCAGCTCTTTGAGTATCGCCTCCTGAGGTCCGTGTTCGGTCGCCACTTGCCGGGGACCTGACCCAACTGATCCAGGGTATTCGAAGGAGAGATGGCCTAGGCGACTATTTATATTCTAATCAGAGATGTCAAGAATAATAGTATGAGGAGAGCTCAGTAGGAAAATTCGTGGAGAAAAGAGACTGAGTAGCTTGGTTTACGCGGAAGACCAATCAAACTTCAAGACAAGAAGTTTGCACCACTTACATAGGCCGCAGGCGCCCTCTCGAATAGCCAAAGGTGCCTCACCCTGGACACCTTCTGGAGTGGGTCTTAGCAGCCCAGGCATAATTAGTAAGCGTGGTGGGTTCCGCGCTCCAGATGGAGACTCAGCTGGAAGTTAAAGGGAAGAATGACAAGGAACTTTATGAATTGGAGCTGTAAGTTAACTCTTTGACAGAGAGAGCGAGATGGTGGTGGGGGACAGCCCCCAGTGAAATCAGAGGTGAGAGCAAAAAGCAATACAGTAGGCAGACTCTGGTTTTTTTGGGGGGGAGATGCTCGAGAATATCCGGGTGGACTCCTGAGGCTCGATCCCGCATTTGCGTATGCCGAGCCTCCTTCCTCATGACCTTTGTCCAGAGTGGAATGCCTCCCCGGCTCCCGGCACATGATCAGTGCATGCTCAGTCACGATATCAGTGCCTGCCCAGCCACGTGATCACTGACGGCACAGTCACGTGATCAGCGCCTCTCAGTCACGTGATCACCGTATGATAAACACGTGATCAGTGAACGACCAGCCACGTGATCACTGCATGCGCGGTCAGGTGGTCAGTTCCTGATCAGCCACCTGATCAGTGCGTGCACAGTCCCCTGATCAGCGCCTGTCAGTCACTGATCACTGCCTGATAAACACGTGATCAGTGCATGATGAGCCATGTGATCAGTGCCTGATCAGCCACGTCATCAGTGCATGCGCAGTCAGGTCATCAGTGCATGATAGCCACTTGATCAGTGCATGCTCAGTCACGTGATCTGTACTTGATCAGCCACGTGATCAGTGCCTGCAGAGTCACGTGATCAGGGCCTGCTGAGCTGCGTGATTCTTTCCGGCTCATCTGCATGACAATTGCCATCTGAGCTGCGTGATTCCTGTCGGATCATCTGCTTGACAATTGCCAGCTGAGCTGCGTGATTCCTGCCTGGTCTCGTGCTTGATTATTGCAAGTTGAGCAGCATGATTCGTCACTGCTGAGCTCCATGCTTATTGCCTGCTGATTGCGTGGTTCGTGTCTGCTCAGCTCTTTGAGTATTGCCTCCTGAGGTCCGTGTTCGGTCGCCACCTGCCGGGGACCAGACCCAACTGATCCAGGGTATTCGAAGGAGAGATGGCCTAGGCGACTATTTATATTCTAATCAGAGATGTCAAGAATAATAGTATGAGGAGAGCTCAGTAGGAAAATTCGGTGTAGAAAAGAGACTGAGTAGCTTGGTTTACGCGGAAGACCAATCAAACTTCAAGACAAGAAGTTTGCACCACTTACATAGGCCGCAGGCGCCCTCTCGAATAGCGAAAGGTGCCTCACCCTAGACACCTTCTCGAGTGGGTCTTAGCAGCCCAGGCATAATTAGTAAGCGTGGTGGGTTCCGCGCTCCAGATGGAGACTCAGCTGGAAGTTAAAGGGAAGAATGACAAGGAACTTTATGAATTGGAGCTGTAAGTTAACTCTTTGACAGAGAGGAGCGAGATGGTGGTGGGGGACAGCACCCAGTGAAATCAGAGGTGAGAGCACAAAGCAATACAGTAGGCAGACTCTGGTTTTTTTGGGGGAGATGCTCGAGAATATCCGGGTGGACTCCTGAGGCTCGATCCCGCATTTGCGTATGCCGAGCCTCCTTCCTCATGACCTTTGTCCAGAGTGGAATGCCTCCCCGGCTCCCGGCACATGATCAGTGCATGCTCAGTCACGATATCAGTGCCTGCCCAGCCACGTGATCACTGACGGCACAGTCACGTGATCAGCGCCTCTCAGTCACGTGATCACCGTATGATAAACACGTGATCAGTGAACGACCAGCCACGTGATCACTGCATGCGCGGTCAGGTGGTCAGTTCCTGATCAGCCACCTGATCAGTGCGTGCACAGTCCCCTGATCAGCACCTGTCAGTCACTGATCACTGCCTGATAAACACGTGATCAGTGCCCGAACAGCCACGGCATCAGTGCATGCGCAGTCACGTGATCAGTGCATGATAGCCACGTGATCAGTGCGTGGACAGTCCCATGATCAGCGCCTGTCAGCCACTGATCATTGCCTGATAAACACGTGATCAGTGCATGATGAGCCATGTGATCAGTGCCTGATCAGCCAGGTCATCAGTGCATGCGCAGTCACGTCATCAGTGCATGATAGCCACGTGATCAGTGCATGCTCAGTCACGTGATCTGGACTTGATCAGCCACGTGATCAGTGCCTGCAGAGTCACGTGATCAGGGCCTGCTGAGCTGCGTGATTCCTGCCAGCTCATCTGCATGACAATTGCCATCTGAGCTGCTTGATTCCTGTCGGCTCATCTGCTTGACAATTGCCAGCTGAGCTGCGTGATTCCTGCCTGGTCACGTGCTTGATTATTGCCAGTTGAGCAGCATGATTCGTCACTGCTGAGCTCCATGCTTATTGCCTGCTGATTGCGTGGTTCGTGTCTGCTCAGCTCTTTGAGTATTGCCTCCTGAGGTCCGTGTTCGGTTGCCACCTGCCGGTGACCAGCCCCAACTGATCCAGGGTATTCGAAGGAGAGATGGCCTAGGCGACTATTTATATGCTAATCAGAGATGTCAAGAATAATAGTATGAGGAGAGCTCAGTAGGAACATTCGGTGGAGAAAAGAGACTGAGTAGCTTGGTTTACGCGGAAGACCAATCAAACTTCAAGACAAGAAGTTTGCACCACTTACGTAGGCCGCAGGGGCCCTCTCGAATAGCGAAAGGTGCCTCACCCTAGACACCTTCTCGAGTGGGTCTTAGCAGCCCAGGCATAATTAGTAAGCGTGGTGGGTTCCGCGCTCCAGATGGAGACTCAGCTGGAAGATAAAGGGAAGAATGACAAGGAACTTTATGAATTGGAGCTGTAAGTTAACTCTTTGACAGAGAGAGCGAGATGGTGGTGGGGGACAGCCCCCAGTGAAATCAGAGGTGAGAGCACAAAGCAATACAGTAGGCAGACTCTGGTTTTTTGGGGGGAGATGCTCGAGAATATCCGGGTGGACTCCTGAGGCTCGATCCCGCATTTGCGTATGCCGAGCCTCCTTCCTCATGACCTTTGTCCAGAGTGGAATGCCTCCCCGCCTCCCGGCACATGATCAGTGCATGCTCAGTCACGATATCAGTGCCTGCTCAGCCACGTGATCACTGACGGGACAGTCACGTGATCAGCGCCTCTCAGTCACGTGATCACCGTATGATAAACACGTGATCAGTGAACGACCAGGCACGTGATCACTGCATGCGCGGTCAGGTGGTCAGTTCCTGATCAGCCACCTGATCAGTGCGTGCACAGTCCCCTGATCAGCGCCTGTCAGTCACTGATCACTGCCTGATAAACACGTGATCAGTGCATGATGAGCCATGTGATCAGTGCCTGATCAGCCACGTCATCAGTGCATGCGCAGTCAGGTCATCAGTGCATGATAGCCACGTGATCAGTGCATGCTCAGTCACGTGATCTGTACTTGATCAGCCACGTGATCAGTGCCTGCAGAGTCACGTGATCAGGGCCTGCTGAGCTGCGTGATTCCTGCCCGCTCATCTGCATGACAATTGCCATCTGAGCTGCGTGATTCCTGTCGGCTCATCTGCTTGACAATTGCCAGCTGAGCTGCGTGATTCCTGCCTGGTCACGTGCTTGATTATTGCCTGTTGAGCAGCATGATTCGTCTCTGCTGAGCTCCATGCTTATTGCCTGCTGATTGCGTGGTTCGTGTCTGCTCAGCTCTTTGAGTATCGCCTCCTGAGGTCCCTGTTCGGTCGACACCTGCCGGGGACCAGCCCCAACTGATCCAGGGTATTCGAAGGAGAGATGGCCTAGGCGACTATTTATATTCTAATCAGAGATGTCAAGAATAATAGTATGAGGAGAGCTCAGTAGGAAAATTCGGTGGAGAAAAGAGACTGAGTAGCTTGGTTTACGCGGAAGACCAATCAAACTTCAAGACAAGAAGTTTGCACCACTTACGTAGGCCGCAGGCGCCCTCTCGAATAGCGAAAGGTGCCTCACCCTAGACACCTTCTCGAGTGGGTCTTAGCAGCCCAGGCATAATTAGTAAGCGTGGTGGGTTCCGCGCTCCAGATGGAGACTCAGCTGGAAGTTAAAGGGAAGAATGACAAGGAACTTTATGAATTGGAGCTGTAAGTTAACTCTTTGACAGAGAGAGCGAGATGGTGGTGGGGGACAGCCCCCAGTGAAATCAGAGGTGAGAGAACAAAGCAATACAGTAGGCAGACTCTGGTTTTTTCGGGGGGAGATGCTCGAGAATATCCGGGTGGACTCCTGAGGCTCGATCCCGCATTTGCGTATGCCGTGCCTCCTTCCTCATGACCTTTGTCCAGAGTGGAATGCTTCCCCGTCTCCCGGCACATGATCAGTGCATGCTCAGTCACGATATCAGTGCCTTCTCAGCCACGTGATCACTGACGGCACAGTCACGTGATCAGCGCCTCTCAGTCACGTGATCATCGTATGATAAACACGTAATCAGTGAACGACCAGCCACGTGATCACTGCATGCGCGGTCAGGTGGTCAGTTCCTGATCAGCCACTTGATCAGTGCGTGCACAGTCCCCTGATCAGCGCCTGTCAGTCACTGATCACTGCCTGATAAATACGTGATCAGTGCCCGAACAGCCACGTCATCAGTGCATGCGCAGTCACGTGATCAGTGCATGATAGCCACGTGATCAGTGAGTGCACAGTCCCATGATCAGCGCCTGTCAGTCACTGATCATTGCCTGATTAACACGTGATCAGTGCATGATGAGCCATGTGATCAGTGCCTGATCAGCCACGTCATCAGTGCATGCGCAGTCACGTCATCAGTGCATGATCAGCCACGTGATCAGTGCCTACAGAGTCACGTGATCAGGGCCTGCTGACCTGCGTGATTCCTGTCGGCTCATCTGCTTGACAATTGCCAGCTGAGCTGCGTGATTCCTGCCTGGTCACGTGCTTGATTATTGCCAGTTGAGCAGCATGATTCGTCACTGCTGAGCTCCATGCTTATTGTCTGCTGATTTCGTGGTTCGTGTCTGCTCACCTCTTTGAGTATCACCTCCTGAGTTCCCTGTTCGGTCGCCACCTGCCGGGGACCAGCCCCAACTGATCCAGGGTATTCGAAGGAGAGATGGCCTAGGCGACTATTTATATGCTAATCAGAGATGTCAAGAATAATAGTATGAGGAGAGCTCAGTAGGAAAATTCGGTGGAGAAAAGAGACTGAGTAGCTTGGTTTCCGCGGAAGACCAATCAATCTTCAAGACAAGAAGTTTGCACCACTTACGTAGGCCTCAGGCGCC
Organism: Bos javanicus; assembly: GCF_032452875.1. Taxonomy (NCBI): domain Eukaryota; kingdom Metazoa; phylum Chordata; class Mammalia; order Artiodactyla; family Bovidae; genus Bos; species Bos javanicus. The sequence goes on from NW_026893706.1 coordinate 367,874, forward strand.
CTCTCGAATAGCGAAAGGTGCCTCACCCTAGACACCTTCTCGAGTGGGTCTTAGCAGCCCATGCATAATTAGTAAGCGTGGTGGGTTCCGCGCTCCAGATGGAGACTCAGCTGGAAGTTAAAGGGAAGAATGACAAGGAACTTTATGAATTGGAGCTGTAAGTTAACTCTTTGACAGAGAGAGCGAGATGGTGGTGGGGGACAGCCCCCAGTGAAATCAGAGGTGAGAGCACAAAGCAATACAGTAGGCAGACTCTGGTTTTTTGGGGGGAGATGCTCGAGAATATCCGGGTGGACTCCTGAGGCTCGATCCCGCATTTGCGTATGCCGAGCCTCCTTCCTCATGACCTTTGTCCAGAGTGGAATGCCTCCCCGGCTCCCGGCACATGATCAGTGCATGCTCAGTCACGATATCAGTGCATGCTCAGCCACGTGATCACTGATGGCACAGTCACGTGATCAGCACCTCTCAGTCACGTGATCACCGTATGATAAACACGTGATCAGTGAACGACCAGCCACGTGATCACTGCATGCACGGTCAGGTGGTCAGTTCCTGATCAGCCACCTGATCAGTGCGTGCACAGTCCCCTGATCAGCGCCTGTCAGTCACTGATCACTGCCTGATAAACACGTGATCAGTGCATGATGAGCCATGTGATCAGTGCCTGATCAGCCACGTCATCAGTGCATGCGCAGTCAGGTCATCAGTGCATGATAGCCACTTGATCAGTGCATGCTCAGTCACGTGATCTGTACTTGATCAGCCACGTGATCAGTGCCTGCAGAGTCACGTGATCAGGGCCTGCTGAGCTGCGTGATTCCTTCCGGCTCATCTGCATGACAATTGCCATCTGAGCTGCGTGATTCCTGTCGGCTCATCTGCTTGACAATTGCCAGCTGAGCTGCGTGATTCCTGCCTGGTCACGTGCTTGATTATTGCCAGTTGAGCAGCATGATTCGTCACTGCTGAGCTCCATGCTTATTGCCTGCTGATTGCGTGGTTCGTGTCTGCTCAGCTCTTTGAGTATGGTCTCCTGAGGTCCGTGTTCGGTTGCCACCTGCCGGGGACCAGCCCCAACTGATCCAGGGTATTCGAAGGAGAGATGGCCTAGGCGACTATTTATATGCTAATCAGAGATGTCAAGAATAATAGTATGAGGAGAGCTCAGTAGGAAAATTCGGTGGAGAAAAGAGACTGAGTAGCTTGGTTTACGCGGAAGACCAATCAAACTTCAAGACAAGAAGTTTGCACCACTTACGTAGGCCGCAGGGGCCCTCTCGAATAGCGAAAGGTGCCTCACCCTAGACACCTTCTCGAGTGGGTCTTAGCAGCCCAGGCATAATTAGTAAGCGTGGTGGGTTCCGCGCTCCAGATGGAGACTCAGCTGGAAGTTAAAGGGAAGAATGACAAGGAACTTTATGAATTGGAGCTGTAAGTTAACTCTTTGACAGAGAGAGCGAGATGGTGGTGGGGGACAGCCCCCAGTGAAATCAGAGGTGAGAGCACAAAGCAATACAGTAGGCAGACTCTGTTTTTTTGGGGGGGAGATGCTCGAGAATATCCGGGTGGACTCCTGAGGCTCGATCCCGCATTTGCGTATGCCGAGCCTCCTTCCTCATGACCTTTGTCCAGAGTGGAATGCCTCCCCGGCTCCCGGCACATGATCAGTGCATGCTCAGTCACGATATCAGTGCCTGCTCAGCCACGTGATCACTGACGGGACAGTCATGTGATCAGCGCCTCTCAGTCACGTGATCACCGTACGATAAACACGTGATCAGTGAACGACCAGGCACGTGATCACTGCATGCGCGGTCAGGTGGTCAGTTCCTGATCAGCCACCTGATCAGTGCGTGCACAGTCCCCTGATCAGCGCCTGTCAGTCACTGATCACTGCCTGATAAACACGTGATCAGTGCATGATGAGCCATGTGATCAGTGCCTGATCAGCCACGTCATCAGTGCATGCGCAGTCAGGTCATCAGTGCATGATAGCCACGTGATCAGTGCATGCTCAGTCACGTGATCTGTACTTGATCAGCCACGTGATCAGTGCCTGCAGAGTCACGTGATCAGGGCCTGCTGAGCTGCGTGATTCCTGCCCGCTCATCTGCATGACAATTGCCATCTGAGCTGCGTGATTCCTGTCGGCTCATCTGCTTGACAATTGCCAGCTGAGCTGCGTGATTCCTGCCTGGTCACGTGCTTGATTATTGCCTGTTGAGCAGCATGATTCGTCTCTGCTGAGCTCCATGCTTATTGCCTGCTGATTGCGTGGTTCGTGTCTGCTCAGCTCTTTGAGTATCGCCTCCTGAGGTCCCTGTTCGGTCGCCACCTGCCGGGGACCTGCCCCAACTGATCCAGGGTATTCGAAGTAGAGATGGCCTAGGCGACTATTTATATTCTAATCAGAGATGTCAAGAATAATAGTATGAGGAGAGCTCAGTAGGAAAATTCGGTGGAGAAAAGAGACTGAGTAGCTTGGTTTACGCGGAAGACCAATCAAACTTCAAGACAAGAAGTTTGCACCACTTACGTAGGCCGCAGGCGCCCTCTCGAATAGCGAAAGGTGCCTCACCCTAGACACCCTCTCGAGTGGGTCTTAGCAGCCCAGGCATAATTAGTAAGCGTGGTGGGTTCCGCGCTCCAGATGGAGACTCAGCTGGAAGTTAAAGGGAAGAATGACAAGGAACTTTATGAATTGGAGCTGTAAGTTAACTCTTTGACAGAGAGAGCGAGATGGTGGTGGGGGACAGCCCCCAGTGAAATCAGAGGTGAGAGAACAAAGCAATACAGTAGGCAGACTCTGGTTTTTTTGGGGGGAGATGCTTGAGAATATCCGGGTGGACTCCTGAGGCTCGATCCCGCATTTGCGTATGCCGAGCCTCCTTCCTCATGACCTTTGTCCAGAGTGGAATGCTTCCCCGTCTCCCGGCACATGATCAGTGCATGCTCAGTCACGATATCAGTGCCTTCTCAGCCACGTGATCACTGACGGCACAGTCACGTGATCAGCGCCTCTCAGTCACGTGATCATCGTATGATAAACACGTAATCAGTGAACGACCAGCCACGTGATCACTGCATGCGCGGTCAGGTGGTCAGTTCCTGATCAGCCACTTGATCAGTGCGTGCACAGTCCCCTGATCAGCGCCTGTCAGTCACTGATCACTGCCTGATAAATACGTGATCAGTGCCCGAACAGCCACGTCATCAGTGCATGCGCAGTCACGTGATCAGTGCATGATAGCCACGTGATCAGTGCGTGCACAGTCCCATGATAAGCGCCTGTCAGTCACTGATCATTGCCTGATTAACACGTGATCAGTGCATGATGAGCCATGTGATCAGTGCCTGATCAGCCACGTCATCAGTGCATGCGCAGTCACGTCATCAGTGCATGATAGCCACGTGATCAGTGCCTACAGAGTCACGTGATCAGGGCCTGCTGACCTGCGTGATTCCTGTCGGCTCATCTGCTTGACAATTGCCAGCTGAGCTGCGTGATTCCTGCCTGGTCACGTGCTTGATTATTGCCAGTTGAGCAGCATGATTCGTCACTGCTGAGCTCCATGCTTATTGCCTGCTGATTTCGTGGTTCGTGTCTGCTCACCTCTTTGAGTATCACCTCCTGAGTTCCCTGTTCGGTCGCCACCTGCCGGGGACCAGCCCCAACTGATCCAGGGTATTCGAAGGAGAGATGGCCTAGGCGACTATTTATATGCTAATCAGAGATGTCAAGAATAATAGTATGAGGAGAGCTCAGTAGGAAAATTCGGTGGAGAAAAGAGACTGAGTAGCTTGGTTTCCGCGGAAGACCAATCAATCTTCAAGACAAGAAGTTTGCACCACTTACGTAGGCCTCAGGCGCCCTCTCGAATAGCGAAAGGTGCCTCACCCTAGACACCTTCTCGAGTGGGTCTTAGCAGCCCATGCATAATTAGTAAGCGTGGTGGGTTCCGCGCTCCAGATGGAGACTCAGCTGGAAGTTAAAGGGAAGAATGACAAGGAACTTTATGAATTGGAGCTGTAAGTTAACTCTTTGACAGAGAGAGCGAGATGGTGGTGGGGGACAGCCCCCAGTGAAATCAGAGGTGAGAGCACAAAGCAATACAGTAGGCAGACTCTGGTTTTTTGGGGGGAGATGCTCGAGAATATCCGGGTGGACTCCTGAGGCTCGATCCCGCATTTGCGTATGCCGAGCCTCCTTCCTCATGACCTTTGTCCAGAGTGGAATGCCTCCCCGGCTCCCGGCACATGATCAGTGCATGCTCAGTCACGATATCAGTGCATGCTCAGCCACGTGATCACTGATGGCACAGTCACGTGATCAGCACCTCTCAGTCACGTGATCACCGTATGATAAACACGTGATCAGTGAACGACCAGCCACGTGATCACTGCATGCACGGTCAGGTGGTCAGTTCCTGATCAGCCACCTGATCAGTGCGTGCACAGTCCCCTGATCAGCGCCTGTCAGTCACTGATCACTGCCTGATAAACACGTGATCAGTGCATGATGAGCCATGTGATCAGTGCCTGATCAGCCACGTCATCAGTGCATGCGCAGTCAGGTCATCAGTGCATGATAGCCACGTGATCAGTGCATGCTCAGTCACGTGATCTGTACTTGATCAGCCACGTGATCAGTGCCTGCAGAGTCACGTGATCAGGGCCTGCTGAGCTGCGTGATTCCTTCCGGCTCATCTGCATGACAATTGCCATCTGAGCTGCGTGATTCCTGTCGGCTCATCTGCTTGACAATTGCCAGCTGAGCTGCGTGATTCCTGCCTGGTCACGTGCTTGATTATTGCCAGTTGAGCAGCATGATTCGTCACTGCTGAGCTCCATGCTTATTGCCTGCTGATTGCGTGGTTCGTGTCTGCTCAGCTCTTTGAGTATTGCCTCCTGAGGTCCGTGTTCGGTCGCCACCTGCCGGTGACCAGCCCCAACTGATCCAGGGTATTCGAAGGAGAGATGGCCTAGGCGACTATTTATATGCTAATCAGAGATGTCAAGAATAATAGTATGAGGAGAGCTCAGTAGGAACATTCGGTGGAGAAAAGAGACTGAGTAGCTTGGTTTACGCGGAAGACCAATCAAACTTCAAGACAAGAAGTTTGCACCACTTACGTAGGCCGCAGGGGCCCTCTCGAATAGCGAAAGGTGCCTCACCCTAGACACCTTCTCGAGTGGGTCTTAGCAGCCCAGGCATAATTAGTAAGCGTGGTGGGTTCCGCGCTCCAGATGGAGACTCAGCTGGAAGATAAAGGGAAGAATGACAAGGAACTTTATGAATTGGAGCTGTAAGTTAACTCTTTGACAGAGAGAGCGAGATGGTGGTGGGGGACAGCCCCCAGTGAAATCAGAGGTGAGAGCACAAAGCAATACAGTAGGCAGACTCTGGTTTTTTGGGGGGAGATGCTCGAGAATATCCGGGTGGACTCCTGAGGCTCGATCCCGCATTTGCGTATGCCGAGCCTCCTTCCTCATGACCTTTGTCCAGAGTGGAATGCCTCCCCGGCTCCCGGCACATGATCAGTGCATGCTCAGTCACGATATCAGTGCCTGCTCAGCCACGTGATCACTGACGGGACAGTCACGTGATCAGCGCCTCTCAGTCACGTGATCACCGTATGATAAACACGTGATCAGTGAACGACCAGGCACGTGATCACTGCATGCGCGGTCAGGTGGTCAGTTCCTGATCAGCCACCTGATCAGTGCGTGCACAGTCCCCTGATCAGCGCCTGTCAGTCACTGATCACTGCCTGATAAACACGTGATCAGTGCATGATGAGCCATGTGATCAGTGCCTGATCAGCCACGTCATCAGTGCATGCGCAGTCAGGTCATCAGTGCATGATAGCCACGTGATCAGTGCATGCTCAGTCACGTGATCTGTACTTGATCAGCCACGTGATCAGTGCCTGCAGAGTCACGTGATCAGGGCCTGCTGAGCTGCGTGATTCCTGCCCGCTCATCTGCATGACAATTGCCATCTGAGCTGCGTGATTCCTGTCGGCTCATCTGCTTGACAATTGCCAGCTGAGCTGCGTGATTCCTGCCTGGTCACGTGCTTGATTATTGCCTGTTGAGCAGCATGATTCGTCTCTGCTGAGCTCCATGCTTATTGCCTGCTGATTGCGTGGTTCGTGTCTGCTCAGCTCTTTGAGTATTGCCTCCTGAGGTCCGTGTTCGGTCGCCACCTGCCGGGGACCAGCCCCAACTGATCCAGGGTATTCGAAGGAGAGATGGCCTAGGCGACTATTTATATTCTAATCAGAGATGTCAAGAATAATAGTATGAGGAGAGCTCAGTAGGAAAATTCGGTGGAGAAAAGAGACTGAGTAGCTTGGTTTACGCGGAAGACCAATCAAACTTCAAGACAAGAAGTTTGCACCACTTACGTAGGCCGCAGGCGCCCTCTCGAATAGCGAAAGGTGCCTCACCCTAGACACCTTCTCGAGTGGGTCTTAGCAGCCCAGGCATAATTAGTAAGCGTGGTGGGTTCCGCGCTCCAGATGGAGACTCAGCTGGAAGTTAAAGGGAAGAATGACAAGGAACTTTATGAATTGGAGCTGTAAGTTAACTCTTTGACAGAGGGAGCGAGATGGTGGTGGGGGACAGCACCCAGTGAAATCAGAGGTGAGAGAACAAAGCAATACAGTAGGCAGACTCTGGTTTTTTTGGGGGGATGCTCGAGAATATCCGGGTGGACTCCTGAGGCTCGATCCCGCATTTGCGTATGCCGTGCCTCCTTCCTCATGACCTTTGTCCAGAGTGGAATGCCTCCCCGGCTCCCGGCACATGATCAGTGCATGCTCAGTCACGATATCAGTGCCTTCTCAGCCACGTGATCACTGACGGCACAGTCACGTGATCAGCGCCTCTCAGTCACGTGATCATCGTATGATAAACAGGTAATCAGTGAACGACCAGCTACGTGATCACTGCATGCGCGGTCAGGTGGTCAGTTCCTGATCAGCCACTTGATCAGTGCGTGCACAGTCCCCTGATCAGCGCCTGTCAGTCACTGATCACTGCCTGATAAATACGTGATCAGTGCCCGAACAGCCACGTCATCAGTGCATGCGCAGTCACGTGATCAGGGCATGATAGCCACGTGATCAGTGCGTGCACAGTCCCATGATCAGCGCCTGTCAGTCACTGATCATTGCCTGATTAACACGTGATCAGTGCATGATGAGCCATGTGATCAGTGCCTGATCAGCCACGTCATCAGTGCATGCGCAGTCACGTCATCAGTGCATGATAGCCACGTGATCAGTGCCTGCAGAGTCACGTGATCAGGGCCTGCTGAGCTGCGTGATTCCTGTCGGCTCATCTGCTTGACAATTGCCAGCTGAGCTGCGTGATTCCTGCCTGGTCACGTGCTTGATTATTGCCAGTTGAGCAGCATGATTCGTCACTGCTGAGCTCCATGCTTATTGTCTGCTGATTTCGTGGTTCGTGTCTGCTCACCTCTTTGAGTATCACCTCCTGAGTTCCCTGTTCGGTCGCCACCTGCCGGGGACCAGCCCCAACTGATCCAGGGTATTCGAAGGAGAGATGGCCTAGGCGACTATTTATATGCTAATCAGAGATGTCAAGAATAATAGTATGAGGAGAGCTCAGTAGGAAAATTCGGTGGAGAAAAGAGACTGAGTAGCTTGGTTTACGCGGAAGACCAATCAATCTTCAAGACAAGAAGTTTGCACCACTTACGTAGGCCTCAGGCGCCCTCTCGAATAGCGAAAGGTGCCTCACCCTAGACACCTTCTCGAGTGGGTCTTAGCAGCCCATGCATAATTAGTAAGCGTGGTGGGTTCCGCGCTCCAGATGGAGACTCAGCTGGAAGTTAAAGGGAAGAATGACAAGGAACTTTATGAATTGGAGCTGTAAGTTAACTCTTTGACAGAGAGAGCGAGATGGTGGTGGGGGACAGCCCCCAGTGAAATCAGAGGTGAGAGCACAAAGCAATACAGTAGGCAGACTCTGGTTTTTTTGGGGGAGATGCTCGAGAATATCCGGGTGGACTCCTGAGGCTCGATCCCACATTTGCGTATGCCGAGCCTCCTTCCTCATGACCTTTGTCCAGAGTGGAATGCCTCCCCGGCTCCCGGCACATGATCAGTGCATGCTCAGTCACGATATCAGTGCATGCTCAGCCACGTGATCACTGATGGCACAGTCACGTGATCAGCACCTCTCAGTCACGTGATCACCGTATGATAAACACGTGATCAGTGAACGACCAGCCACGTGATCACTGCATGCACGGTCAGGTGGTCAGTTCCTGATCAGCCACCTGATCAGTGCGTGCACAGTCCCCTGATCAGCGCCTGTCAGTCACTGATCACTGCCTGATAAACACGTGATCAGTGCATGATGAGCCATGTGATCAGTGCCTGATCAGCCACGTCATCAGTGCTTGCGCAGTCAGGTCATCAGTGCATGATAGCCACTTGATCAGTGCATGCTCAGTCACGTGATCTGTACTTGATCAGCCACGTGATCAGTGCCTGCAGAGTCACGTGATCAGGGCCTGCTGAGCTGCGTGATTCCTTCCGGCTCATCTGCATGACAATTGCCATCTGAGCTGCGTGATTCCTGTCGGCTCATCTGCTTGACAATTGCCAGCTGAGCTGCGTGATTCCAGCCTGGTCACGTGCTTGATTATTGCCAGTTGAGCAGCATGATTCGTCACTGCTGAGCTCCATGCTTATTGCCTGCTGATTGCGTGGTTCGTGTCTGCTCAGCTCTTTGAGTATTGCCTCCTGAGGTCCGTGTTCGGTCGCCACCTGCCGGGGACCAGACCCAACTGATCCAGGGTATTCGAAGGAGAGATGGCCTAGGCGACTATTTATATTCTAATCAGAGATGTCAAGAATAATAGTATGAGGAGAGCTCAGTAGGAAAATTCGGTGGAGAAAAGAGACTGAGTAGCTTGGTTTACGCGGAAGACCAATCAAACTTCAAGACAAGAAGTTTGCACCACTTACATAGGCCGCAGGCGCCCTCTCGAATAGCGAAAGGTGCCTCACCCTAGACACCTTCTCGAGTGGGTCTTAGCAGCCCAGGCATAATTAGTAAGCGTGGTGGGTTCCGCGCTCCAGATGGAGACTCAGCTGGAAGTTAAAGGGAAGAATGACAAGGAACTTTATGAATTGGAGCTGTAAGTTAACTCTTTGACAGAGAGAGCGAGATGGTGGTGGGGGACAGCCCCCAGTGAAATCAGAGGTGAGAGCACAAAGCAATACAGTAGGCAGACTCTGGTTTTTTTGGGGGGGAGATGCTCGAGAATATCCGGGTGGACTCCTGAGGCTCGATCCCGCATTTGCGTATGCCGAGCCTCCTTCCTCATGACCTTTGTCCAGAGTGGAATGCCTCCCCGGCTCCCGGCACATGATCAGTGCATGCTCAGTCACGATATCAGTGCCTGCCCAGCCACGTGATCACTGACGGCACAGTCACGTGATCAGCGCCTCTCAGTCACGTGATCACCGTATGATAAACACGTGATCAGTGAACGACCAGCCACGTGATCACTGCATGCGCGGTCAGGTGGTCAGTTCCTGATCAGCCACCTGATCAGTGCGTGCACAGTCCCCTGATCAGCGCCTGTCAGTCACTGATCACTGCCTGATAAACACGTGATCAGTGCCCGAACAGCCACGTCATCAGTGCATGCACAGTCACGTGATCAGTGCATGATAGCCACGTGATCAGTGCGTGCACAGTCCCATGATCAGCGCCTGTCAGTCACTGATCATTGCCTGATAAACACGTGATCAGTGCATGATGAACCATGTGATCAGTGCCTGATCAGCCACGTCATCAGTGCATGCGCAGTCACGTCATCAGTGCATGATAGCCACGTGATCAGTGCATGCTCAGTCACGTGATCTGGACTTGATCAGCCACGTGATCAGTGCCTGCAGAGTCACGTGATCAGGGCCTGCTGAGCTGCGTCATTCCTGCCGGCTCATCTGCATGACAATTGCCATCTGAGCTGCGTGATTCCTGTCGGCTCATCTGCTTGACAATTGCCAGCTGAGCTGCGTGATTCCTGCCTGGTCACGTGCTTGATTATTGCCAGTTGAGCAGCATGATTCGTCCCTGCTGAGCTCCATGCTTATTGCCTGCTGATTGCGTGGTTCGTGTCTGCTCAGCTCTTTGAGTATTGCCTCCTGAGGTCCGTGTTCGGTCGCCACCTGCCGGGGACCAGCCCCAACTGATCCAGGGTATTCGAAGGAGAGATGGCCTAGGCGACTATTTATATGCTAATCAGAGATGTCAAGAATAATAGTATGAGGAGAGCTCAGTAGGAACATTCGGTGGAGAAAAGAGACTGAGTAGCTTGGTTTACGCGGAAGACCAATCAAACTTCAAGACAAGAAGTTTGCACCACTTACGTAGGCCGCAGGGGCCCTCTCGAATAGCGAAAGGTGCCTCACCCTAGACACCTTCTCGAGTGGGTCTTAGCAGCCCAGGCATAATTAGTAAGCGTGGTGGGTTCCGCGCTCCAGATGGAGACTCAGCTGGAAGATAAAGGGAAGAATGACAAGGAACTTTATGAATTGGAGCTGTAAGTTAACTCTTTGACAGAGAGAGCGAGATGGTGGTGGGGGACAGCCCCCAGTGAAATCAGAGGTGAGAGCACAAAGCAATACAGTAGGCAGACTCTGGTTTTTTTGGGGGAGATGCTCGAGAATATCCGGGTGGACTCCTGAGGCTCGATCCCGCATTTGCGTATGCCGAGCCTCCTTCCTCATGACCTTTGTCCAGAGTGGAATGCCTCCCCGGCTCCCGGCACATGATCAGTGCATGCTCAGTCACGATATCAGTGCCTGCTCAGCCACGTGATCACTGACGGCACAGTCACGTGATCAGCGCCTCTCAGTCACGTGATCACCGTATGATAAACACGTGATCAGTGAACGACCAGCCACGTGATCACTGCATGCGCGGTCAGGTGGTCAGTTCCTGATCAGCCACCTGATCAGTGCGTGCACAGTCCCCTGATCAGCGCCTGTCAGTCACTGATCACTGCCTGATAAACACGTGATCAGTGCATGATGAGCCATGTGATCAGTGCCTGATCAGCCACGTCATCAGTGCATGCGCAGTCACGTCATCAGTGCATGATAGCCACGTGATCAGTGCATGCTCAGTCACGTGATCTGGACTTGATCAGCCACGTGATCAGTGCCTGCAGAGTCACGTGATCAGGGCCTGCTGAGCTGCGTGATTCCTGCCGGCTCATCTGCATGACAATTGCCATCTGAGCTGCGTGATTCCTGTCGGCTCATCTGCTTGACAATTGCCAGCTGAGCTGCGTGATTCCTGCCTGGTCACGTGCTTGATTATTGCCAGTTGAGCAGCATGATTCGTCACTGCTGAGCTCCATGCTTATTGCCTGCTGATTGCGTGGTTCGTGTCTGCTCAGCTCTTTGAGTATTGCCTCCTGAGGTCCCTGTTCGGTCGCCACCTGCCGGGGACCAGCCCCAACTGATCCAGGGTATTCGAAGGAGAGATGGCCTAGGCGACTATTTATATGCTAATCAGAGATGTCAAGAATAATAGTATGAGGAGAGCTCAGTAGGAAAATTCGGTGGAGAAAAGAGACTGAGTAGCTTGGTTTACGCGGAAGACCAATCAAACTTCAAGACAAGAAGTTTGCACCACTTACGTAGGCCGCAGGCGCCCTCTCGAATAGCGAAAGGTGCCTCACCCTAGACACCTTCTCGAGTGGGTCTTAGCAGCCCAGGCATAATTAGTAAGCGTGGTGGGTTCCGCGCTCCAGATGGAGACTCAGCTGGAAGTTAAAGGGAAGAATGACAAGGAACTTTATGAATTGGAGCTGTAAGTTAACTCTTTGACAGAGAGAGCGAGATGGTGGTGGGGGACAGCCCCCAGTGAAATCAGAGGTGAGAGCACAAAGCAATACAGTAGGCAGACTCTGGTTTTTTTGGGGGGAGATGCTCGAGAATATCCGGGTGGACTCCTGAGGCTCGATCCCGCATTTGCGTATGCCGAGCCTCCTTCCTCATGACCTTTGTCCAGAGTGGAATGCCTCCCCGGCTCCCGGCACATGATCAGTGCATGCTCAGTCACGATATCAGTGCCTGCTCAGCCACGTGATCACTGACGGCACAGTCACGTGATCAGCGCCTCTCAGTCACGTGATCACCGTATGATAAACACGTGATCAGTGAACGACCAGCCACGTGATCACTGCATGCGCGGTCAGGTGGTCAGTTCCTGATCAGCCACCTGATCAGTGCGTGCACAGTCCCCTGATCAGCGCCTGTCAGTCACTGATCACTGCCTGATAAACACGTGATCAGTGCCCGAACAGCCACGTCATCAGTGCATGCGCAGTCACGTGATCAGTGCATGATAGCCACGTGATCAGTGCGTGCACAGTCCCATGATCAGCGCCTGTCAGTCACTGATCATTGCCTGATAAACACGTGATCAGTGCATGATGAGCCATGTGATCAGTGCCTGATCAGCCACGTCATCAGTGCATGCGCAGTCACGTCATCAGTGCATGATAGCCACGTGATCAGTGCATGCTCAGTCACGTGATCTGGACTTGATCAGCCACGTGATCAGTGCCTGCAGAGTCACGTGATCAGGGCCTGCTGAGCTGCGTGATTCCTGCCGGCTCATCTGCATGACAATTGCCATCTGAGCTGCGTGATTCCTGTCGGCTCATCTGCTTGACAATTGCCAGCTGAGCTGCGTGATTCCTGCCTGGTCACGTGCTTGATTATTGCCAGTTGAGCAGCATGATTCGTCACTGCTGAGCTCCATGCTTATTGCCTGCTGATTGCGTGGTTCGTGTCTGCTCAGCTCTTTGAGTATTGCCTCCTGAGGTCCCTGTTCGGTCGCCACCTGCCGGGGACCAGCCCCAACTGATCCAGGGTATTCGAAGGAGAGATGGCCTAGGCGACTATTTATATGCTAATCAGAGATGTCAAGAATAATAGTATGAGGAGAGCTCAGTAGGAAAATTCGGTGGAGAAAAGAGACTGAGTAGCTTGGTTTACGCGGAAGACCAATCAAACTTCAAGACAAGAAGTTTGCACCACTTACGTAGGCCGCAGGCGCCCTCTCGAATAGCGAAAGGTGCCTCACCCTAGACACCTTCTCGAGTGGGTCTTAGCAGCCCAGGCATAATTAGTAAGCGTGGTGGGTTCCGCGCTCCAGATGGAGACTCAGCTGGAAGTTAAAGGGAAGAATGACAAGGAACTTTATGAATTGGAGCTGTAAGTTAACTCTTTGACAGAGAGAGCGAGATGGTGGTGGGGGACAGCCCCCAGTGAAATCAGAGGTGAGAGCACAAAGCAATACAGTAGGCAGACTCTGGTTTTTTGGGGGAGATGCTCGAGAATATCCGGGTGGACTCCTGAGGCTCGATCCCGCATTTGCGTATGCCGAGCCTCCTTCCTCATGACCTTTGTCCAGAGTGGAATGCCTCCCCGGCTCCCGGCACATGATCAGTGCATGCTCAGTCACGATATCAGTGCCTGCTCAGCCACGTGATCACTGACGGCACAGTCACGTGATCAGCGCCTCTCAGTCACGTGATCACCGTATGATAAACACGTGATCAGTGAACGACCAGCCACGTGATCACTGCATGCGCGGTCAGGTGGTCAGTTCCTGATCAGCCACCTGATCAGTGCGTGCACAGTCCCCTGATCAGCGCCTGTCAGTCACTGATCACTGCCTGATAAACACGTGATCAGTGCATGATGAGCCATGTGATCAGTGCCTGATCAGCCACGTCATCAGTGCATGCGCAGTCACGTCATCAGTGCATGATAGCCACGTGATCAGTGCATGCTCAGTCACGTGATCTGTACTTGATCAGCCACGTGATCAGTGCCTGCAGAGTCACGTGATCAGGGCCTGCTGAGCTGCGTGATTCCTGCCGGCTCATCTGCATGACAATTGCCATCTGAGCTGCGTGATTCCTGTCGGCTCATCTGCTTGACAATTGCCAGCTGAGCTGCGTGATTCCTGCCTGGTCACGTGCTTGATTATTGCCAGTTGAGCAGCATGATTCGTCACTGCTGAGCTCCATGCTTATTGCCTGCTGATTGCGTGGTTCGTGTCTGCTCAGCTCTTTGAGTATTGCCTCCTGAGGTCCCTGTTCGGTCGCCACCTGCCGGGGACCAGCCCCAACTGATCCAGGGTATTCGAAGGAGAGATGGCCTAGGCGACTATTTATATGCTAATCAGAGATGTCAAGAATAATAGTATGAGGAGAGCTCAGTAGGAAAATTCGGTGGAGAAAAGAGACTGAGTAGCTTGGTTTACGCGGAAGACCAATCAAACTTCAAGACAAGAAGTTTGCACCACTTACGTAGGCCGCAGGCGCCCTCTCGAATAGCGAAAGGTGCCTCACCCTAGACACCTTCTCGAGTGGGTCTTAGCAGCCCAGGCATAATTAGTAAGCGTGGTGGGTTCCGCGCTCCAGATGGAGACTCAGCTGGAAGTTAAAGGGAAGAATGACAAGGAACTTTATGAATTGGAGCTGTAAGTTAACTCTTTGACAGAGAGAGCGAGATGGTGGTGGGGGACAGCCCCCAGTGAAATCAGAGGTGAGAGCACAAAGCAATACAGTAGGCAGACTCTGGTTTTTTTGGGGGGAGATGCTCGAGAATATCCGGGTGGACTCCTGAGGCTCGATCCCGCATTTGCGTATGCCGAGCCTCCTTCCTCATGACCTTTGTCCAGAGTGGAATGCCTCCCCGGCTCCCGGCACATGATCAGTGCATGCTCAGTCACGATATCAGTGCCTGCTCAGCCACGTGATCACTGACGGCACAGTCACGTGATCAGCGCCTCTCAGTCACGTGATCACCGTATGATAAACACGTGATCAGTGAACGACCAGCCACGTGATCACTGCATGCGCGGTCAGGTGGTCAGTTCCTGATCAGCCACCTGATCAGTGCGTGCACAGTCCCCTGATCAGCGCCTGTCAGTCACTGATCACTGCCTGATAAACACGTGATCAGTGCCCGAACAGCCACGTCATCAGTGCATGCGCAGTCACGTGATCAGTGCATGATAGCCACGTGATCAGTGCGTGCACAGTCCCATGATCAGCGCCTGTCAGTCACTGATCATTGCCTGATAAACACGTGATCAGTGCATGATGAGCCATGTGATCAGTGCCTGATCAGCCACGTCATCAGTGCATGCGCAGTCACGTCATCAGTGCATGATAGCCACGTGATCAGTGCCTGCAGAGTCACGTGATCAGGGCCTGCTGAGCTGCGTGATTCCTGTCGGCTCATCTGCTTGACAATTGCCAGCTGAGCTGCGTGATTCCTGCCTGGTCACGTGCTTGATTATTGCCAGTTGAGCAGCATGATTCGTCACTGCTGAGCTCCATGCTTATTGCCTGCTGATTGCGTGGTTCGTGTCTGCTCAGCTCTTTGAGTATTGCCTCCTGAGGTCCCTGTTCGGTCGCCACCTGCCGGGGACCAGCCCCAACTGATCCAGGGTATTCGAAGGAGAGATGGCCTAGGCGACTATTTATATGCTAATCAGAGATGTCAAGAATAATAGTATGAGGAGAGCTCAGTAGGAAAATTCGGTGGAGAAAAGAGACTGAGTAGCTTGGTTTACGCGGAAGACCAATCAAACTTCAAGACAAGAAGTTTGCACCACTTACGTAGGCCGCAGGCGCCCTCTCGAATAGCGAAAGGTGCCTCACCCTAGACACCTTCTCGAGTGGGTCTTAGCAGCCCAGGCATAATTAGTAAGCGTGGTGGGTTCCGCGCTCCAGATGGAGACTCAGCTGGAAGTTAAAGGGAAGAATGACAAGGAACTTTATGAATTGGAGCTGTAAGTTAACTCTTTGACAGAGAGAGCGAGATGGTGGTGGGGGACAGCCCCCAGTGAAATCAGAGGTGAGAGCACAAAGCAATACAGTAGGCAGACTCTGGTTTTTTGGGGGGAGATGCTCGAGAATATCCGGGTGGACTCCTGAGGCTCGATCCCGCATTTGCGTATGCCGAGCCTCCTTCCTCATGACCTTTGTCCAGAGTGGAATGCCTCCCCGGCTCCCGGCACATGATCAGTGCATGCTCAGTCACGATATCAGTGCCTGCTCAGCCACGTGATCACTGACGGCACAGTCACGTGATCAGCGCCTCTCAGTCACGTGATCACCGTATGATAAACACGTGATCAGTGAACGACCAGCCACGTGATCACTGCATGCGCGGTCAGGTGGTCAGTTCCTGATCAGCCACCTGATCAGTGCGTGCACAGTCCCCTGATCAGCGCCTGTCAGTCACTGATCACTGCCTGATAAACACGTGATCAGTGCATGATGAGCCATGTGATCAGTGCCTGATCAGCCACGTCATCAGTGCATGCGCAGTCACGTCATCAGTGCATGATAGCCACGTGATCAGTGCATGCTCAGTCACGTGATCTGGACTTGATCAGCCACGTGATCAGTGCCTGCAGAGTCACGTGATCAGGGCCTGCTGAGCTGCGTGATTCCTGCCGGCTCATCTGCATGACAATTGCCATCTGAGCTGCGTGATTCCTGTCGGCTCATCTGCTTGACAATTGCCAGCTGAGCTGCGTGATTCCTGCCTGGTCACGTGCTTGATTATTGCCAGTTGAGCAGCATGATTCGTCACTGCTGAGCTCCATGCTTATTGCCTGCTGATTGCGTGGTTCGTGTCTGCTCAGCTCTTTGAGTATTGCCTCCTGAGGTCCCTGTTCGGTCGCCACCTGCCGGGGACCAGCCCCAACTGATCCAGGGTATTCGAAGGAGAGATGGCCTAGGCGACTATTTATATGCTAATCAGAGATGTCAAGAATAATAGTATGAGGAGAGCTCAGTAGGAAAATTCGGTGGAGAAAAGAGACTGAGTAGCTTGGTTTACGCGGAAGACCAATCAAACTTCAAGACAAGAAGTTTGCACCACTTACGTAGGCCGCAGGCGCCCTCTCGAATAGCGAAAGGTGCCTCACCCTAGACACCTTCTCGAGTGGGTCTTAGCAGCCCAGGCATAATTAGTAAGCGTGGTGGGTTCCGCGCTCCAGATGGAGACTCAGCTGGAAGTTAAAGGGAAGAATGACAAGGAACTTTATGAATTGGAGCTGTAAGTTAACTCTTTGACAGAGAGAGCGAGATGGTGGTGGGGGACAGCCCCCAGTGAAATCAGAGGTGAGAGCACAAAGCAATACAGTAGGCAGACTCTGGTTTTTTGGGGGGAGATGCTCGAGAATATCCGGGTGGACTCCTGAGGCTCGATCCCGCATTTGCGTATGCCGAGCCTCCTTCCTCATGACCTTTGTCCAGAGTGGAATGCCTCCCCGGCTCCCGGCACATGATCAGTGCATGCTCAGTCACGATATCAGTGCCTGCTCAGCCACGTGATCACTGACGGCACAGTCACGTGATCAGCGCCTCTCAGTCACGTGATCACCGTATGATAAACACGTGATCAGTGAACGACCAGCCACGTGATCACTGCATGCGCGGTCAGGTGGTCAGTTCCTGATCAGCCACCTGATCAGTGCGTGCACAGTCCCCTGATCAGCGCCTGTCAGTCACTGATCACTGCCTGATAAACACGTGATCAGTGCATGATGAGCCATGTGATCAGTGCCTGATCAGCCACGTCATCAGTGCATGCGCAGTCACGTCATCAGTGCATGATAGCCACGTGATCAGTGCATGCTCAGTCACGTGATCTGGACTTGATCAGCCACGTGATCAGTGCCTGCAGAGTCACGTGATCAGGGCCTGCTGAGCTGCGTGATTCCTGCCGGCTCATCTGCATGACAATTGCCATCTGAGCTGCGTGATTCCTGTCGGCTCATCTGCTTGACAATTGCCAGCTGAGCTGCGTGATTCCTGCCTGGTCACGTGCTTGATTATTGCCAGTTGAGCAGCATGATTCGTCACTGCTGAGCTCCATGCTTATTGCCTGCTGATTGCGTGGTTCGTGTCTGCTCAGCTCTTTGAGTATTGCCTCCTGAGGTCCCTGTTCGGTCGCCACCTGCCGGGGACCAGCCCCAACTGATCCAGGGTATTCGAAGGAGAGATGGCCTAGGCGACTATTTATATGCTAATCAGAGATGTCAAGAATAATAGTATGAGGAGAGCTCAGTAGGAAAATTCGGTGGAGAAAAGAGACTGAGTAGCTTGGTTTACGCGGAAGACCAATCAAACTTCAAGACAAGAAGTTTGCACCACTTACGTAGGCCGCAGGCGCCCTCTCGAATAGCGAAAGGTGCCTCACCCTAGACACCTTCTCGAGTGGGTCTTAGCAGCCCAGGCATAATTAGTAAGCGTGGTGGGTTCCGCGCTCCAGATGGAGACTCAGCTGGAAGTTAAAGGGAAGAATGACAAGGAACTTTATGAATTGGAGCTGTAAGTTAACTCTTTGACAGAGAGAGCGAGATGGTGGTGGGGGACAGCCCCCAGTGAAATCAGAGGTGAGAGCACAAAGCAATACAGTAGGCAGACTCTGGTTTTTTTGGGGGGAGATGCTCGAGAATATCCGGGTGGACTCCTGAGGCTCGATCCCGCATTTGCGTATGCCGAGCCTCCTTCCTCATGACCTTTGTCCAGAGTGGAATGCCTCCCCGGCTCCCGGCACATGATCAGTGCATGCTCAGTCACGATATCAGTGCCTGCTCAGCCACGTGATCACTGACGGCACAGTCACGTGATCAGCGCCTCTCAGTCACGTGATCACCGTATGATAAACACGTGATCAGTGAACGACCAGCCACGTGATCACTGCATGCGCGGTCAGGTGGTCAGTTCCTGATCAGCCACCTGATCAGTGCGTGCACAGTCCCCTGATCAGCGCCTGTCAGTCACTGATCACTGCCTGATAAACACGTGATCAGTGCCCGAACAGCCACGTCATCAGTGCATGCGCAGTCACGTGATCAGTGCATGATAGCCACGTGATCAGTGCGTGCACAGTCCCATGATCAGCGCCTGTCAGTCACTGATCATTGCCTGATAAACACGTGATCAGTGCATGATGAGCCATGTGATCAGTGCCTGATCAGCCACGTCATCAGTGCATGCGCAGTCACGTCATCAGTGCATGATAGCCACGTGATCAGTGCCTGCAGAGTCACGTGATCAGGGCCTGCTGAGCTGCGTGATTCCTGTCGGCTCATCTGCTTGACAATTGCCAGCTGAGCTGCGTGATTCCTGCCTGGTCACGTGCTTGATTATTGCCAGTTGAGCAGCATGATTCGTCACTGCTGAGCTCCATGCTTATTGCCTGCTGATTGCGTGGTTCGTGTCTGCTCAGCTCTTTGAGTATTGCCTCCTGAGGTCCCTGTTCGGTCGCCACCTGCCGGGGACCAGCCCCAACTGATCCAGGGTATTCGAAGGAGAGATGGCCTAGGCGACTATTTATATGCTAATCAGAGATGTCAAGAATAATAGTATGAGGAGAGCTCAGTAGGAAAATTCGGTGGAGAAAAGAGACTGAGTAGCTTGGTTTACGCGGAAGACCAATCAAACTTCAAGACAAGAAGTTTGCACCACTTACGTAGGCCGCAGGCGCCCTCTCGAATAGCGAAAGGTGCCTCACCCTAGACACCTTCTCGAGTGGGTCTTAGCAGCCCAGGCATAATTAGTAAGCGTGGTGGGTTCCGCGCTCCAGATGGAGACTCAGCTGGAAGTTAAAGGGAAGAATGACAAGGAACTTTATGAATTGGAGCTGTAAGTTAACTCTTTGACAGAGAGAGCGAGATGGTGGTGGGGGACAGCCCCCAGTGAAATCAGAGGTGAGAGCACAAAGCAATACAGTAGGCAGACTCTGGTTTTTTTGGGGGAGATGCTCGAGAATATCCGGGTGGACTCCTGAGGCTCGATCCCGCATTTGCGTATGCCGAGCCTCCTTCCTCATGACCTTTGTCCAGAGTGGAATGCCTCCCCGGCTCCCGGCACATGATCAGTGCATGCTCAGTCACGATATCAGTGCCTGCTCAGCCACGTGATCACTGACGGCACAGTCACGTGATCAGCGCCTCTCAGTCACGTGATCACCGTATGATAAACACGTGATCAGTGAACGACCAGCCACGTGATCACTGCATGCGCGGTCAGGTGGTCAGTTCCTGATCAGCCACCTGATCAGTGCGTGCACAGTCCCCTGATCAGCGCCTGTCAGTCACTGATCACTGCCTGATAAACACGTGATCAGTGCATGATGAGCCATGTGATCAGTGCCTGATCAGCCACGTCATCAGTGCATGCGCAGTCACGTCATCAGTGCATGATAGCCACGTGATCAGTGCATGCTCAGTCACGTGATCTGGACTTGATCAGCCACGTGATCAGTGCCTGCAGAGTCACGTGATCAGGGCCTGCTGAGCTGCGTGATTCCTGCCGGCTCATCTGCATGACAATTGCCATCTGAGCTGCGTGATTCCTGTCGGCTCATCTGCTTGACAATTGCCAGCTGAGCTGCGTGATTCCTGCCTGGTCACGTGCTTGATTATTGCCAGTTGAGCAGCATGATTCGTCACTGCTGAGCTCCATGCTTATTGCCTGCTGATTGCGTGGTTCGTGTCTGCTCAGCTCTTTGAGTATTGCCTCCTGAGGTCCCTGTTCGGTCGCCACCTGCCGGGGACCAGCCCCAACTGATCCAGGGTATTCGAAGGAGAGATGGCCTAGGCGACTATTTATATGCTAATCAGAGATGTCAAGAATAATAGTATGAGGAGAGCTCAGTAGGAAAATTCGGTGGAGAAAAGAGACTGAGTAGCTTGGTTTACGCGGAAGACCAATCAAACTTCAAGACAAGAAGTTTGCACCACTTACGTAGGCCGCAGGCGCCCTCTCGAATAGCGAAAGGTGCCTCACCCTAGACACCTTCTCGAGTGGGTCTTAGCAGCCCAGGCATAATTAGTAAGCGTGGTGGGTTCCGCGCTCCAGATGGAGACTCAGCTGGAAGTTAAAGGGAAGAATGACAAGGAACTTTATGAATTGGAGCTGTAAGTTAACTCTTTGACAGAGAGAGCGAGATGGTGGTGGGGGACAGCCCCCAGTGAAATCAGAGGTGAGAGCACAAAGCAATACAGTAGGCAGACTCTGGTTTTTTTGGGGGAGATGCTCGAGAATATCCGGGTGGACTCCTGAGGCTCGATCCCGCATTTGCGTATGCCGAGCCTCCTTCCTCATGACCTTTGTCCAGAGTGGAATGCCTCCCCGGCTCCCGGCACATGATCAGTGCATGCTCAGTCACGATATCAGTGCCTGCTCAGCCACGTGATCACTGACGGCACAGTCACGTGATCAGCGCCTCTCAGTCACGTGATCACCGTATGATAAACACGTGATCAGTGAACGACCAGCCACGTGATCACTGCATGCGCGGTCAGGTGGTCAGTTCCTGATCAGCCACCTGATCAGTGCGTGCACAGTCCCCTGATCAGCGCCTGTCAGTCACTGATCACTGCCTGATAAACACGTGATCAGTGCCCGAACAGCCACGTCATCAGTGCATGCGCAGTCACGTGATCAGTGCATGATAGCCACGTGATCAGTGCGTGCACAGTCCCATGATCAGCGCCTGTCAGTCACTGATCATTGCCTGATAAACACGTGATCAGTGCATGATGAGCCATGTGATCAGTGCCTGATCAGCCACGTCATCAGTGCATGCGCAGTCACGTCATCAGTGCATGATAGCCACGTGATCAGTGCATGCTCAGTCACGTGATCTGGACTTGATCAGCCACGTGATCAGTGCCTGCAGAGTCACGTGATCAGGGCCTGCTGAGCTGCGTGATTCCTGCCGGCTCATCTGCATGACAATTGCCATCTGAGCTGCGTGATTCCTGTCGGCTCATCTGCTTGACAATTGCCAGCTGAGCTGCGTGATTCCTGCCTGGTCACGTGCTTGATTATTGCCAGTTGAGCAGCATGATTCGTCACTGCTGAGCTCCATGCTTATTGCCTGCTGATTGCGTGGTTCGTGTCTGCTCAGCTCTTTGAGTATTGCCTCCTGAGGTCCCTGTTCGGTCGCCACCTGCCGGGGACCAGCCCCAACTGATCCAGGGTATTCGAAGGAGAGATGGCCTAGGCGACTATTTATATGCTAATCAGAGATGTCAAGAATAATAGTATGAGGAGAGCTCAGTAGGAAAATTCGGTGGAGAAAAGAGACTGAGTAGCTTGGTTTACGCGGAAGACCAATCAAACTTCAAGACAAGAAGTTTGCACCACTTACGTAGGCCGCAGGCGCCCTCTCGAATAGCGAAAGGTGCCTCACCCTAGACACCTTCTCGAGTGGGTCTTAGCAGCCCAGGCATAATTAGTAAGCGTGGTGGGTTCCGCGCTCCAGATGGAGACTCAGCTGGAAGTTAAAGGGAAGAATGACAAGGAACTTTATGAATTGGAGCTGTAAGTTAACTCTTTGACAGAGAGAGCGAGATGGTGGTGGGGGACAGCCCCCAGTGAAATCAGAGGTGAGAGCACAAAGCAATACAGTAGGCAGACTCTGGTTTTTTGGGGGGAGATGCTCGAGAATATCCGGGTGGACTCCTGAGGCTCGATCCCGCATTTGCGTATGCCGAGCCTCCTTCCTCATGACCTTTGTCCAGAGTGGAATGCCTCCCCGGCTCCCGGCACATGATCAGTGCATGCTCAGTCACGATATCAGTGCCTGCTCAGCCACGTGATCACTGACGGCACAGTCACGTGATCAGCGCCTCTCAGTCACGTGATCACCGTATGATAAACACGTGATCAGTGAACGACCAGCCACGTGATCACTGCATGCGCGGTCAGGTGGTCAGTTCCTGATCAGCCACCTGATCAGTGCGTGCACAGTCCCCTGATCAGCGCCTGTCAGTCACTGATCACTGCCTGATAAACACGTGATCAGTGCATGATGAGCCATGTGATCAGTGCCTGATCAGCCACGTCATCAGTGCATGCGCAGTCACGTCATCAGTGCATGATAGCCACGTGATCAGTGCATGCTCAGTCACGTGATCTGTACTTGATCAGCCACGTGATCAGTGCCTGCAGAGTCACGTGATCAGGGCCTGCTGAGCTGCGTGATTCCTGCCGGCTCATCTGCATGACAATTGCCATCTGAGCTGCGTGATTCCTGTCGGCTCATCTGCTTGACAATTGCCAGCTGAGCTGCGTGATTCCTGCCTGGTCACGTGCTTGATTATTGCCAGTTGAGCAGCATGATTCGTCACTGCTGAGCTCCATGCTTATTGCCTGCTGATTGCGTGGTTCGTGTCTGCTCAGCTCTTTGAGTATTGCCTCCTGAGGTCCCTGTTCGGTCGCCACCTGCCGGGGACCAGCCCCAACTGATCCAGGGTATTCGAAGGAGAGATGGCCTAGGCGACTATTTATATGCTAATCAGAGATGTCAAGAATAATAGTATGAGGAGAGCTCAGTAGGAAAATTCGGTGGAGAAAAGAGACTGAGTAGCTTGGTTTACGCGGAAGACCAATCAAACTTCAAGACAAGAAGTTTGCACCACTTACGTAGGCCGCAGGCGCCCTCTCGAATAGCGAAAGGTGCCTCACCCTAGACACCTTCTCGAGTGGGTCTTAGCAGCCCAGGCATAATTAGTAAGCGTGGTGGGTTCCGCGCTCCAGATGGAGACTCAGCTGGAAGTTAAAGGGAAGAATGACAAGGAACTTTATGAATTGGAGCTGTAAGTTAACTCTTTGACAGAGAGAGCGAGATGGTGGTGGGGGACAGCCCCCAGTGAAATCAGAGGTGAGAGCACAAAGCAATACAGTAGGCAGACTCTGGTTTTTTTGGGGGAGATGCTCGAGAATATCCGGGTGGACTCCTGAGGCTCGATCCCGCATTTGCGTATGCCGAGCCTCCTTCCTCATGACCTTTGTCCAGAGTGGAATGCCTCCCCGGCTCCCGGCACATGATCAGTGCATGCTCAGTCACGATATCAGTGCCTGCTCAGCCACGTGATCACTGACGGCACAGTCACGTGATCAGCGCCTCTCAGTCACGTGATCACCGTATGATAAACACGTGATCAGTGAACGACCAGCCACGTGATCACTGCATGCGCGGTCAGGTGGTCAGTTCCTGATCAGCCACCTGATCAGTGCGTGCACAGTCCCCTGATCAGCGCCTGTCAGTCACTGATCACTGCCTGATAAACACGTGATCAGTGCCCGAACAGCCACGTCATCAGTGCATGCGCAGTCACGTGATCAGTGCATGATAGCCACGTGATCAGTGCGTGCACAGTCCCATGATCAGCGCCTGTCAGTCACTGATCATTGCCTGATAAACACGTGATCAGTGCATGATGAGCCATGTGATCAGTGCCTGATCAGCCACGTCATCAGTGCATGCGCAGTCACGTCATCAGTGCATGATAGCCACGTGATCAGTGCATGCTCAGTCACGTGATCTGGACTTGATCAGCCACGTGATCAGTGCCTGCAGAGTCACGTGATCAGGGCCTGCTGAGCTGCGTGATTCCTGCCGGCTCATCTGCATGACAATTGCCATCTGAGCTGCGTGATTCCTGTCGGCTCATCTGCTTGACAATTGCCAGCTGAGCTGCGTGATTCCTGCCTGGTCACGTGCTTGATTATTGCCAGTTGAGCAGCATGATTCGTCACTGCTGAGCTCCATGCTTATTGCCTGCTGATTGCGTGGTTCGTGTCTGCTCAGCTCTTTGAGTATTGCCTCCTGAGGTCCCTGTTCGGTCGCCACCTGCCGGGGACCAGCCCCAACTGATCCAGGGTATTCGAAGGAGAGATGGCCTAGGCGACTATTTATATGCTAATCAGAGATGTCAAGAATAATAGTATGAGGAGAGCTCAGTAGGAAAATTCGGTGGAGAAAAGAGACTGAGTAGCTTGGTTTACGCGGAAGACCAATCAAACTTCAAGACAAGAAGTTTGCACCACTTACGTAGGCCGCAGGCGCCCTCTCGAATAGCGAAAGGTGCCTCACCCTAGACACCTTCTCGAGTGGGTCTTAGCAGCCCAGGCATAATTAGTAAGCGTGGTGGGTTCCGCGCTCCAGATGGAGACTCAGCTGGAAGTTAAAGGGAAGAATGACAAGGAACTTTATGAATTGGAGCTGTAAGTTAACTCTTTGACAGAGAGAGCGAGATGGTGGTGGGGGACAGCCCCCAGTGAAATCAGAGGTGAGAGCACAAAGCAATACAGTAGGCAGACTCTGGTTTTTTGGGGGGAGATGCTCGAGAATATCCGGGTGGACTCCTGAGGCTCGATCCCGCATTTGCGTATGCCGAGCCTCCTTCCTCATGACCTTTGTCCAGAGTGGAATGCCTCCCCGGCTCCCGGCACATGATCAGTGCATGCTCAGTCACGATATCAGTGCCTGCTCAGCCACGTGATCACTGACGGCACAGTCACGTGATCAGCGCCTCTCAGTCACGTGATCACCGTATGATAAACACGTGATCAGTGAACGACCAGCCACGTGATCACTGCATGCGCGGTCAGGTGGTCAGTTCCTGATCAGCCACCTGATCAGTGCGTGCACAGTCCCCTGATCAGCGCCTGTCAGTCACTGATCACTGCCTGATAAACACGTGATCAGTGCATGATGAGCCATGTGATCAGTGCCTGATCAGCCACGTCATCAGTGCATGCGCAGTCACGTCATCAGTGCATGATAGCCACGTGATCAGTGCATGCTCAGTCACGTGATCTGGACTTGATCAGCCACGTGATCAGTGCCTGCAGAGTCACGTGATCAGGGCCTGCTGAGCTGCGTGATTCCTGCCGGCTCATCTGCATGACAATTGCCATCTGAGCTGCGTGATTCCTGTCGGCTCATCTGCTTGACAATTGCCAGCTGAGCTGCGTGATTCCTGCCTGGTCACGTGCTTGATTATTGCCAGTTGAGCAGCATGATTCGTCACTGCTGAGCTCCATGCTTATTGCCTGCTGATTGCGTGGTTCGTGTCTGCTCAGCTCTTTGAGTATTGCCTCCTGAGGTCCCTGTTCGGTCGCCACCTGCCGGGGACCAGCCCCAACTGATCCAGGGTATTCGAAGGAGAGATGGCCTAGGCGACTATTTATATGCTAATCAGAGATGTCAAGAATAATAGTATGAGGAGAGCTCAGTAGGAAAATTCGGTGGAGAAAAGAGACTGAGTAGCTTGGTTTACGCGGAAGACCAATCAAACTTCAAGACAAGAAGTTTGCACCACTTACGTAGGCCGCAGGCGCCCTCTCGAATAGCGAAAGGTGCCTCACCCTAGACACCTTCTCGAGTGGGTCTTAGCAGCCCAGGCATAATTAGTAAGCGTGGTGGGTTCCGCGCTCCAGATGGAGACTCAGCTGGAAGTTAAAGGGAAGAATGACAAGGAACTTTATGAATTGGAGCTGTAAGTTAACTCTTTGACAGAGAGAGCGAGATGGTGGTGGGGGACAGCCCCCAGTGAAATCAGAGGTGAGAGCACAAAGCAATACAGTAGGCAGACTCTGGTTTTTTTGGGGGAGATGCTCGAGAATATCCGGGTGGACTCCTGAGGCTCGATCCCGCATTTGCGTATGCCGAGCCTCCTTCCTCATGACCTTTGTCCAGAGTGGAATGCCTCCCCGGCTCCCGGCACATGATCAGTGCATGCTCAGTCACGATATCAGTGCCTGCTCAGCCACGTGATCACTGACGGCACAGTCACGTGATCAGCGCCTCTCAGTCACGTGATCACCGTATGATAAACACGTGATCAGTGAACGACCAGCCACGTGATCACTGCATGCGCGGTCAGGTGGTCAGTTCCTGATCAGCCACCTGATCAGTGCGTGCACAGTCCCCTGATCAGCGCCTGTCAGTCACTGATCACTGCCTGATAAACACGTGATCAGTGCCCGAACAGCCACGTCATCAGTGCATGCGCAGTCACGTGATCAGTGCATGATAGCCACGTGATCAGTGCGTGCACAGTCCCATGATCAGCGCCTGTCAGTCACTGATCATTGCCTGATAAACACGTGATCAGTGCATGATGAGCCATGTGATCAGTGCCTGATCAGCCACGTCATCAGTGCATGCGCAGTCACGTCATCAGTGCATGATAGCCACGTGATCAGTGCCTGCAGAGTCACGTGATCAGGGCCTGCTGAGCTGCGTGATTCCTGTCGGCTCATCTGCTTGACAATTGCCAGCTGAGCTGCGTGATTCCTGCCTGGTCACGTGCTTGATTATTGCCAGTTGAGCAGCATGATTCGTCACTGATGAGCTCCATGCTTATTGCCTGCTGATTGCGTGGTTCGTGTCTGCTCAGCTCTTTGAGTATTGCCTCCTGAGGTCCCTGTTCGGTCGCCACCTGCCGGGGACCAGCCCCAACTGATCCAGGGTATTCGAAGGAGAGATGGCCTAGGCGACTATTTATATGCTAATCAGAGATGTCAAGAATAATAGTATGAGGAGAGCTCAGTAGGAAAATTCGGTGGAGAAAAGAGACTGAGTAGCTTGGTTTACGCGGAAGACCAATCAAACTTCAAGACAAGAAGTTTGCACCACTTACGTAGGCCGCAGGCGCCCTCTCGAATAGCGAAAGGTGCCTCACCCTAGACACCTTCTCGAGTGGGTCTTAGCAGCCCAGGCATAATTAGTAAGCGTGGTGGGTTCCGCGCTCCAGATGGAGACTCAGCTGGAAGTTAAAGGGAAGAATGACAAGGAACTTTATGAATTGGAGCTGTAAGTTAACTCTTTGACAGAGAGAGCGAGATGGTGGTGGGGGACAGCCCCCAGTGAAATCAGAGGTGAGAGCACAAAGCAATACAGTAGGCAGACTCTGGTTTTTTGGGGGGAGATGCTCGAGAATATCCGGGTGGACTCCTGAGGCTCGATCCCGCATTTGCGTATGCCGAGCCTCCTTCCTCATGACCTTTGTCCAGAGTGGAATGCCTCCCCGGCTCCCGGCACATGATCAGTGCATGCTCAGTCACGATATCAGTGCCTGCTCAGCCACGTGATCACTGACGGCACAGTCACGTGATCAGCGCCTCTCAGTCACGTGATCACCGTATGATAAACACGTGATCAGTGAACGACCAGCCACGTGATCACTGCATGCGCGGTCAGGTGGTCAGTTCCTGATCAGCCACCTGATCAGTGCGTGCACAGTCCCCTGATCAGCGCCTGTCAGTCACTGATCACTGCCTGATAAACACGTGATCAGTGCATGATGAGCCATGTGATCAGTGCCTGATCAGCCACGTCATCAGTGCATGCGCAGTCACGTCATCAGTGCATGATAGCCACGTGATCAGTGCATGCTCAGTCACGTGATCTGGACTTGATCAGCCACGTGATCAGTGCCTGCAGAGTCACGTGATCAGGGCCTGCTGAGCTGCGTGATTCCTGCCGGCTCATCTGCATGACAATTGCCATCTGAGCTGCGTGATTCCTGTCGGCTCATCTGCTTGACAATTGCCAGCTGAGCTGCGTGATTCCTGCCTGGTCACGTGCTTGATTATTGCCAGTTGAGCAGCATGATTCGTCACTGCTGAGCTCCATGCTTATTGCCTGCTGATTGCGTGGTTCGTGTCTGCTCAGCTCTTTGAGTATTGCCTCCTGAGGTCCCTGTTCGGTCGCCACCTGCCGGGGACCAGCCCCAACTGATCCAGGGTATTCGAAGGAGAGATGGCCTAGGCGACTATTTATATGCTAATCAGAGATGTCAAGAATAATAGTATGAGGAGAGCTCAGTAGGAAAATTCGGTGGAGAAAAGAGACTGAGTAGCTTGGTTTACGCGGAAGACCAATCAAACTTCAAGACAAGAAGTTTGCACCACTTACGTAGGCCGCAGGCGCCCTCTCGAATAGCGAAAGGTGCCTCACCCTAGACACCTTCTCGAGTGGGTCTTAGCAGCCCAGGCATAATTAGTAAGCGTGGTGGGTTCCGCGCTCCAGATGGAGACTCAGCTGGAAGTTAAAGGGAAGAATGACAAGGAACTTTATGAATTGGAGCTGTAAGTTAACTCTTTGACAGAGAGAGCGAGATGGTGGTGGGGGACAGCCCCCAGTGAAATCAGAGGTGAGAGCACAAAGCAATACAGTAGGCAGACTCTGGTTTTTTTGGGGGGAGATGCTCGAGAATATCCGGGTGGACTCCTGAGGCTCGATCCCGCATTTGCGTATGCCGAGCCTCCTTCCTCATGACCTTTGTCCAGAGTGGAATGCCTCCCCGGCTCCCGGCACATGATCAGTGCATGCTCAGTCACGATATCAGTGCCTGCTCAGCCACGTGATCACTGACGGCACAGTCACGTGATCAGCGCCTCTCAGTCACGTGATCACCGTATGATAAACACGTGATCAGTGAACGACCAGCCACGTGATCACTGCATGTGCGGTCAGGTGGTCAGTTCCTGATCAGCCACCTGATCAGTGCGTGCACAGTCCCCTGATCAGCGCCTGTCAGTCACTGATCACTGCCTGATAAACACGTGATCAGTGCCCGAACAGCCACGTCATCAGTGCATGCGCAGTCACGTGATCAGTGCATGATAGCCACGTGATCAGTGCGTGCACAGTCCCATGATCAGCGCCTGTCAGTCACTGATCATTGCCTGATAAACACGTGATCAGTGCATGATGAGCCATGTGATCAGTGTCTGATCAGCCACGTCATCAGTGCATGCGCAGTCACGTCATCAGTGCATGATAGCCACGTGATCAGTGCATGCTCAGTCACGTGATCAGGGCCTGCTGAGCTGCGTGATTCCTGCCGGCTCATCTGCATGACAATTGCCATCTGAGCTGCGTGATTCCTGTCGGCTCATCTGCTTGACAATTGCCAGCTGAGCTGCGTGAGTCCTGCCTGCTCACGTGCTTGATTATTGCCAGTTGAGCAGCATGATTCGTCACTGCTGAGCTCCATGCTTATTGCCTGCTGATTGCGTGGTTCGTGTCTGCTCAGCTCTTTGAGTATCGCCTCCTGAGGTCCCTGTTCGGTCGCCACCTGCCGGGGACCAGCCCCAACTGATCCAGGGTATTCGAAGGAGAGATGGCCTAGGCGACTATTTATATGCTAATCAGAGATGTCAAGAATAATAGTATGAGGAGAGCTCAGTAGGAAAATTCGGTGGAGAAAAGAGACTGAGTAGCTTGGTTTACGCGGAAGACCAATCAAACTTCAAGACAAGAAGTTTGCACCACTTACGTAGGCCGCAGGCGCCCTCTCGAATAGCGAAAGGTGCCTCACCCTAGACACCTTCTCGAGTGGGTCTTAGCAGCCCAGGCATAATTAGTAAGCGTGGTGGGTTCCGCGCTCCAGATGGAGACTCAGCTGGAAGTTAAAGGGAAGAATGACAAGGAACTTTATGAATTGGAGCTGTAAGTTAACTCTTTGACAGAGAGAGCGAGATGGTGGTGGGGGACAGCCCCCAGTGAAATCAGAGGTGAGAGCACAAAGCAATACAGTAGGCAGACTCTGGTTTTTTGGGGGGGAGATGCTCGAGAATATCCGGGTGGACTCCTGAGGCTCGATCCCGCATTTGCGTATGCCGAGCCTCCTTCCTCATGACCTTTGTCCAGAGTGGAATGCCTCCCCGGCTCCCGGCACATGATCAGTGCATGCTCAGTCACGATATCAGTGCCTGCTCAGCCACGTGATCACTGACGGCACAGTCACGTGATCAGCGCCTCTCAGTCACGTGATCACCGTATGATAAACACGTGATCAGTGAACGACCAGCCACGTGATCACTGCATGCGCGGTCAGGTGGTCAGTTCCTGATCAGCCACCTGATCAGTGCGTGCACAGTCCCCTGATCAGCGCCTGTCAGTCACTGATCACTGCCTGATAAACACGTGATCAGTGCATGATGAGCCATGTGATCAGTGCCTGATCAGCCACGTCATCAGTGCATGCGCAGTCACGTCATCAGTGCATGATAGCCACGTGATCAGTGCATGCTCAGTCACGTGATCTGGACTTGATCAGCCACGTGATCAGTGCCTGCAGAGTCACGTGATCAGGGCCTGCTGAGCTGCGTGATTCCTGCCGGCTCATCTGCATGACAATTGCCATCTGAGCTGCGTGATTCCTGTCGGCTCATCTGCTTGACAATTGCCAGCTGAGCTGCGTGATTCCTGCCTGGTCACGTGCTTGATTATTGCCAGTTGAGCAGCATGATTCGTCACTGCTGAGCTCCATGCTTATTGCCTGCTGATTGCGTGGTTCGTGTCTGCTCAGCTCTTTGAGTATTGCCTCCTGAGGTCCCTGTTCGGTCGCCACCTGCCGGGGACCAGCCCCAACTGATCCAGGGTATTCGAAGGAGAGATGGCCTAGGCGACTATTTATATGCTAATCAGAGATGTCAAGAATAATAGTATGAGGAGAGCTCAGTAGGAAAATTCGGTGGAGAAAAGAGACTGAGTAGCTTGGTTTACGCGGAAGACCAATCAAACTTCAAGACAAGAAGTTTGCACCACTTACGTAGGCCGCAGGCGCCCTCTCGAATAGCGAAAGGTGCCTCACCCTAGACACCTTCTCGAGTGGGTCTTAGCAGCCCAGGCATAATTAGTAAGCGTGGTGGGTTCCGCGCTCCAGATGGAGACTCAGCTGGAAGTTAAAGGGAAGAATGACAAGGAACTTTATGAATTGGAGCTGTAAGTTAACTCTTTGACAGAGAGAGCGAGATGGTGGTGGGGGACAGCCCCCAGTGAAATCAGAGGTGAGAGCACAAAGCAATACAGTAGGCAGACTCTGGTTTTTTTGGGGGGAGATGCTCGAGAATATCCGGGTGGACTCCTGAGGCTCGATCCCGCATTTGCGTATGCCGAGCCTCCTTCCTCATGACCTTTGTCCAGAGTGGAATGCCTCCCCGGCTCCCGGCACATGATCAGTGCATGCTCAGTCACGATATCAGTGCCTGCTCAGCCACGTGATCACTGACGGCACAGTCACGTGATCAGCGCCTCTCAGTCACGTGATCACCGTATGATAAACACGTGATCAGTGAACGACCAGCCACGTGATCACTGCATGCGCGGTCAGGTGGTCAGTTCCTGATCAGCCACCTGATCAGTGCGTGCACAGTCCCCTGATCAGCGCCTGTCAGTCACTGATCACTGCCTGATAAACACGTGATCAGTGCCCGAACAGCCACGTCATCAGTGCATGCGCAGTCACGTGATCAGTGCATGATAGCCACGTGATCAGTGCGTGCACAGTCCCATGATCAGCGCCTGTCAGTCACTGATCATTGCCTGATAAACACGTGATCAGTGCATGATGAGCCATGTGATCAGTGCCTGATCAGCCACGTCATCAGTGCATGCGCAGTCACGTCATCAGTGCATGATCAGCCACGTGATCAGTGCCTGCAGAGTCACGTGATCAGGGCCTGCTGAGCTGCGTGATTCCTGTCGGCTCATCTGCTTGACAATTGCCAGCTGAGCTGCGTGATTCCTGCCTGGTCACGTGCTTGATTATTGCCAGTTGAGCAGCATGATTCGTCACTGCTGAGCTCCATGCTTATTGCCTGCTGATTGCGTGGTTCGTGTCTGCTCAGCTCTTTGAGTATTGCCTCCTGAGGTCCCTGTTCGGTCGCCACCTGCCGGGGACCAGCCCCAACTGATCCAGGGTATTCGAAGGAGAGATGGCCTAGGCGACTATTTATATGCTAATCAGAGATGTCAAGAATAATAGTATGAGGAGAGCTCAGTAGGAAAATTCGGTGGAGAAAAGAGACTGAGTAGCTTGGTTTACGCGGAAGACCAATCAAACTTCAAGACAAGAAGTTTGCACCACTTACGTAGGCCGCAGGCGCCCTCTCGAATAGCGAAAGGTGCCTCACCCTAGACACCTTCTCGAGTGGGTCTTAGCAGCCCAGGCATAATTAGTAAGCGTGGTGGGTTCCGCGCTCCAGATGGAGACTCAGCTGGAAGTTAAAGGGAAGAATGACAAGGAACTTTATGAATTGGAGCTGTAAGTTAACTCTTTGACAGAGAGAGCGAGATGGTGGTGGGGGACAGCCCCCAGTGAAATCAGAGGTGAGAGCACAAAGCAATACAGTAGGCAGACTCTGGTTTTTTGGGGGGAGATGCTCGAGAATATCCGGGTGGACTCCTGAGGCTCGATCCCGCATTTGCGTATGCCGAGCCTCCTTCCTCATGACCTTTGTCCAGAGTGGAATGCCTCCCCGGCTCCCGGCACATGATCAGTGCATGCTCAGTCACGATATCAGTGCCTGCTCAGCCACGTGATCACTGACGGCACAGTCACGTGATCAGCGCCTCTCAGTCACGTGATCACCGTATGATAAACACGTGATCAGTGAACGACCAGCCACGTGATCACTGCATGCGCGGTCAGGTGGTCAGTTCCTGATCAGCCACCTGATCAGTGCGTGCACAGTCCCCTGATCAGCGCCTGTCAGTCACTGATCACTGCCTGATAAACACGTGATCAGTGCCCGAACAGCCACGTCATCAGTGCATGCGCAGTCACGTGATCAGTGCATGATAGCCACGTGATCAGTGCGTGCACAGTCCCATGATCAGCGCCTGTCAGTCACTGATCATTGCCTGATAAACACGTGATCAGTGCATGATGAGCCATGTGATCAGTGCCTGATCAGCCACGTCATCAGTGCATGCGCAGTCACGTCATCAGTGCATGATAGCCACGTGATCAGTGCATGCTCAGTCACGTGATCTGGACTTGATCAGCCACGTGATCAGTGCCTGCAGAGTCACGTGATCAGGGCCTGCTGAGCTGCGTGATTCCTGCCGGCTCATCTGCATGACAATTGCCATCTGAGCTGCGTGATTCCTGTCGGCTCATCTGCTTGACAATTGCCAGCTGAGCTGCGTGATTCCTGCCTGGTCACGTGCTTGATTATTGCCAGTTGAGCAGCATGATTCGTCACTGCTGAGCTCCATGCTTATTGCCTGCTGATTGCGTGGTTCGTGTCTGCTCAGCTCTTTGAGTATTGCCTCCTGAGGTCCCTGTTCGGTCGCCACCTGCCGGGGACCAGCCCCAACTGATCCAGGGTATTCGAAGGAGAGATGGCCTAGGCGACTATTTATATGCTAATCAGAGATGTCAAGAATAATAGTATGAGGAGAGCTCAGTAGGAAAATTCGGTGGAGAAAAGAGACTGAGTAGCTTGGTTTACGCGGAAGACCAATCAAACTTCAAGACAAGAAGTTTGCACCACTTACGTAGGCCGCAGGCGCCCTCTCGAATAGCGAAAGGTGCCTCACCCTAGACACCTTCTCGAGTGGGTCTTAGCAGCCCAGGCATAATTAGTAAGCGTGGTGGGTTCCGCGCTCCAGATGGAGACTCAGCTGGAAGTTAAAGGGAAGAATGACAAGGAACTTTATGAATTGGAGCTGTAAGTTAACTCTTTGACAGAGAGAGCGAGATGGTGGTGGGGGACAGCCCCCAGTGAAATCAGAGGTGAGAGCACAAAGCAATACAGTAGGCAGACTCTGGTTTTTTTGGGGGAGATGCTCGAGAATATCCGGGTGGACTCCTGAGGCTCGATCCCGCATTTGCGTATGCCGAGCCTCCTTCCTCATGACCTTTGTCCAGAGTGGAATGCCTCCCCGGCTCCCGGCACATGATCAGTGCATGCTCAGTCACGATATCAGTGCCTGCTCAGCCACGTGATCACTGACGGCACAGTCACGTGATCAGCGCCTCTCAGTCACGTGATCACCGTATGATAAACACGTGATCAGTGAACGACCAGCCACGTGATCACTGCATGCGCGGTCAGGTGGTCAGTTCCTGATCAGCCACCTGATCAGTGCGTGCACAGTCCCCTGATCAGCGCCTGTCAGTCACTGATCACTGCCTGATAAACACGTGATCAGTGCCCGAACAGCCACGTCATCAGTGCATGCGCAGTCACGTGATCAGTGCATGATAGCCACGTGATCAGTGCGTGCACAGTCCCATGATCAGCGCCTGTCAGTCACTGATCATTGCCTGATAAACACGTGATCAGTGCATGATGAGCCATGTGATCAGTGCCTGATCAGCCACGTCATCAGTGCATGCGCAGTCACGTCATCAGTGCATGATAGCCACGTGATCAGTGCATGCTCAGTCACGTGATCTGGACTTGATCAGCCACGTGATCAGTGCCTGCCTGATCAGGGCCTGCTGAGCTGCGTGATTCCTGAGGCTCTGCATTCCTGTCGGCTCTGCTGCAATTGCCAGCTGCTTGCGTGATTGAGCTGGTCACCTGCCTGATTATTGCCAGTTGAGCAGCATGATTCGTCACTGCTGAGCTCCATGCTTATTGCCTGCTGATTGCGTGGTTCGTGTCTGCTCAGCTCTTTGAGTATTGCCTCCTGAGGTCCCTGTTCGGTCGCCACCTGCCGGGGACCAGCCCCAACTGATCCAGGGTATTCGAAGGAGAGATGGCCTAGGCGACTATTTATATGCTAATCAGAGATGTCAAGAATAATAGTATGAGGAGAGCTCAGTAGGAAAATTCGGTGGAGAAAAGAGACTGAGTAGCTTGGTTTACGCGGGACCAATCAATCAAGACAAGAAGTTTGCACCACTTACGTAGGCCGCAGGCGCCCTCAGAATAGCGAAAGGTCCTCAGCCAGCAGGCATCTCGAGTGGGTCTTAGCAGCCCAGGCATAATTAGTAAGCGTGGTGGGTTCCGCGCTCCAGATGGAGACTCAGCTGGAAGTTAAAGGGAAGAATGACAAGGAACTTTATGAATTGGAGCTGTAAGTTAACTCTTGACAGAGAGAGCGAGATCAGGTGGTGACAGCCACTGATCAGATGTCAGCATCAGAGGTCTCTTTTTTTGGGGGGAGATGCTCGAGAATATCCGGGTGGACTCCTGAGGCTCGATCCCGCATTTGCGTATGCCGAGCCTCCTTCTCATGACCTTTGTCCAGAGTGGAATGCCTCCCCGGCTCCCGGCACATGATCAGTGCATGCTCAGTCACGATATCAGTGCTGCTCAGCCACGTGATCACTGACGGCACAGTCACGTGATCAGCGCCTCTCAGTCACGTGATCACCGATGATAAACACGTGATCAGTGAACGACCAGCCACGTGATCACTGCATGCGCAGTCAGGTGGTCAGTTCCTGATCAGCCACCTGATCAGTGCGTGCACAGTCCCCTGATCAGCGCCTGTCAGTCACTGATCACTGCCTGATAAACACGTGATCAGTGCCTGAACAGCCATCATCAGTGCATGCGCAGTCACGTGATCAGTGCATGATAGCCACGTGATCAGTGCGTGCACAGTCCCATGATCCGCCTGTCAGTCACTGATCATTGCCTGATAAACACGTGATCAGTGCTGATCAGTGCTCATCGATCACCACGTCTGTACCGCATCACGCCATCGTGATCAGCCACTCAGTCACGTGATCAGTCCGTGATCTGCGTTGATCAGCCAGCTGATCTCCTCTGAGCACGCACCAGCTGAGCTGCGTGATTCCTGCCGGCTCATCTGCTGACAATTGCCAGCTGAGCTGCGTGATTCCTGCCTGCTGCACGTGTTGATTATTGCCTTGAAGTGATTCCTGCCTGCTGACGTGCTTGTCTGCTGATTGAGCAGTTCCTGCTGAGCTCTGCTGAGTATTGATTCGTGAGGTCTCTGTTGTTTTATTGCCTAGGTCCCTGTTCGGTCGCCACCTGCCGGGGACCAGCCCCTGCAGACGAAGGAGAGATGGCCTAGGCGACTATATATCTAATCAGAGATGTCAGAATAATAGTATGAGGAGAGCTCAGTAGGAAAATTCGGTGGAGAAAAGAGACTGAGTAGCTTGGTTTACGCGGAAGACCAATCAAACTTCAAGACAAGAAGTTTGCACCACTTACGTAGGCCGCAGGCGCCCTCTCGAATAGCGAAAGGTGCCTCACCCTAGACACCTTCTCGAGTGGGTCTTAGCAGCCCAGGCATAATTAGTAAGCGTGGTGGGTTCCGCGCTCCAGATGGAGACTCAGCTGGAAGTTAAAGGGAAGAATGACAAGGAACTTTATGAATTGGAGCTGTAAGTTAACTCTTTGACAGAGAGAGCGAGATGGTGGTGGGGGACAGCCCCCAGTGAAATCAGAGGTGAGAGCACAAAGCATCAGTGGCAGACTCCAGATCTGGGAGATGCTCGAGAATATCCGTGGACTCCTGAGGCTCGATCCCGCATTTGCGTATGCCGATCCTCCTGGCTCATGACCTTTGATCCTGTGAATGCACTGACCGGCTTCCAGGCACTGATCAGTGCATGCGTGATCACGATATCAGTGATCCTGCTCAGCCACGTGATCACTGACGGCACAGTCACGTGATCAGCGCCTCAGTCACGTGATCACCGTATGATAAACACGTGATCAGTGAACGACCAGCCACGTGATCACTGCATGCGCTGTCAGGTGGTCTGTTCCTGATCAGCCACCTGATGCGCATGTGATCAGCGCCTGTCAGTCACTGATCACTGCCTGATAAACACGTGATCAGTGCCCGAACAGCCACGTCATCAGTGCATGCGCAGTCACGTGATCAGTGCATGATAGCCACGTGATCAGTGCGTGCACAGTCCCATGATCAGCGCCTGTCAGTCACTGATCATTGCCTGATAAACACGTGCTGATGAGCATGATCAGTGTGATCAGCCTGTCACAGTGCATGCAGTCACGTCATCATGCATGATCACGTGATCATGCCTGATCAGTGTGATCCAGATCAGTGCTGAGCAGTGTCAGTGATCAGCCTGCTCATTGATCAGCCTGCCGTGATTCCTGCATGCTCAGTGCTGACAGCCACTGATCCGTGATTCCTGCCCTGTCACGTGCTTGCCAGCTGATCCGTGATCATGCCTGATCACGTGCTTGATTATTGCTCAGTTGATCATGCCAATTCGTGGCTGCAGATCCATGGCTTCTTGATCAGTGCCATGCCTGCAGTGATCCATGCTCCTCACGTGCTGATCATGCCTGAGCCATGTTCATGCTGATCAGTGTGATCAGCTGATCAGTGGTTCCACTGCTAATCTGATCAGAATGATCAGAGTAGCATGCAGGCACTGACTGATCGCCTGGAGAATTGATCCACTGTCGTGGAAGCATGCCTTCACGAATATGCGATCAGCGGCTGACAGAATCACCTTCTGCAGACCTGTGCAGCATGAATTAGAATGGTGGGTTCCTGATGATCCAGATGGACTCAGCTGCAAGCCGGGAATCATGCATGAACTTATGAATTGGAGCTGAAGTTAACTCCTGACAGAGATGCGAGATGATGGTGGTTTACTGATCAGTGGTGACAGCACGACAGTGGTTCAGCAGACCGTAGAGAGGATGATCCAGAATATCTGGTGATCCTGCTCGATCGCATCAGTGGTATGCCGATCAGCTCACCTGATTGTCCTGAGGAATGATCAGGCACAGGCACGATCACAGCCAGCAGATATCAGATCAGCCACGTGATCATGAGGCTCAGTCATGATCAGCGCTGATCAGTCATGATCACCCCAGATGAATGATCAGTGATGACAGCCATGATCACTGCATGCTCAGTCAGGTCAGTGATGATCAGCCACGTGATCAGTGCACAGTCCCTGATCAGTGCTGTCAGTCACTGATCACTGCCTGATAAACACGTGATCAGTGCCCGAACAGCCACGTGATCAGTGCATGCAGTCACGTGATCAGTGCATGATCAGCCACGTGATCAGTGCTGACAGTCCCTGATCAGTGCCTGTCAGTCACTGATCAGTGCCTGATAAACACTGATCAGTGCATGATGCCACTGATCAGTGCCTGATCAGCACTCATCAGTGATGCCAGCATCATCAGTGATGATAGCCACGTGATCAGTGCATCAGTCACTGATCATGCCTGATCAGCCACGTGATCAGTGCTGAGAGTCACGTGATCAGTGCTGATCAGCACTGATCACCTGCTCATCTGCATGATCAGTGCATGATCTGCGTGATCAGTGCTGATCCACTGATCAGGTCTGTGATCTGCCTGATCACGTGCTGCCCATGCTGATCAGGTGATCTGCACTGATGAGCCATGCTTATGCCTGATCACGTGCTTCGTGTCTGCTCAGTCTGACAGATTGCTCAGTGCCCTGTTCGGTGTGCTGATTGCCTGAGTATTGATTAGAGATGAAGACTTTTCATGCTGCTCAAGATGTCACTGATACGTGGTTCAAGCTCAGGGAATAGCTGAGAGACTGACCAGCACTGGTTACGTGGGATCAGAGACTTCAAGAATAGAGATGCAAGCTGTAGGAAAAGGCGCTCCAAAGATGGAGAAAGCACTGTTACGGGCTTACACAAACCAGAACAAGATTTGCACTGTTACGCGGCCCAGGAGATCAGTGGCGAAAGGTGCTCACGAACTTTATGAAAGGCATAATTACTGAGCTGGTGGTTTGCTGGACAGCTCCAGATGGAGACTCAGCAGCAGATAAGCAGACTGGACTTTATGAAATCAGAATGATCCTTTGAGCAGAGTGGCGTATGCCGAGCTCAGGGTGATCAGCTTTGTCCCGTCACCTATCAGGACTGATCATGCAGATCACGAAAGTCCTGACTGATCCCGACTCACAGCACGTGATCAGTATGCTCAGTCACGTGATCAGTGATGATCAGCACGTGATCAGTGCACAGCACGTGATCAGTGCATCAGTCACGTGATCAGTGCTGATCAGCCATGATCAGTGCGTGCCAGTCACGTGATCAGCGCCTGTCAGTCACTGATCACTGCCTGATAAACACGTGATCAGTGCCCGAACAGCCACTGATCAGTGCATCGCAGTCACGTGATCAGTGCATGATCAGCACATCAGTGCGTGCACAGTCCCATGATCAGCGCCTGTCAGTCACTGATCATTGCCTGATAAACACGTGATCAGTGCATGATGAGCCATGTGATCAGTGCCTGATCAGCCACGTCATCAGTGCATGCGCAGTCACGTCATCAGTGCATGATAGCCACGTGATCAGTGCATGCTCAGTCACGTGATCTGGACTTGATCAGCCACGTGATCAGTGCCTGCAGAGTCACGTGATCAGGGCCTGCTGAGCTGCGTGATTCCTGCCGGCTCATCTGCATGACAATTGCCATCTGAGCTGCGTGATTCCTGTCGGCTCATCTGCTTGACAATTGCCAGCTGAGCTGCGTGATTCCTGCCTGGTCACGTGCTTGATTATTGCCAGTTGAGCAGCATGATTCGTCACTGCTGAGCTCCATGCTTATTGCCTGCTGATTGCGTGGTTCGTGTCTGCTCAGCTCTTTGAGTATTGCCTCCTGAGGTCCCTGTTCGGTCGCCACCTGCCGGGGACCAGCCCCAACTGATCCAGGGTATTCGAAGGAGAGATGGCCTAGGCGACTATTTATATGCTAATCAGAGATGTCAAGAATAATAGTATGAGGAGAGCTCAGTAGGAAAATTCGGTGGAGAAAAGAGACTGAGTAGCTTGGTTTACGCGGAAGACCAATCAAACTTCAAGACAAGAAGTTTGCACCACTTACGTAGGCCGCAGGCGCCCTCTCGAATAGCGAAAGGTGCCTCACCCTAGACACCTTCTCGAGTGGGTCTTAGCAGCCCAGGCATAATTAGTAAGCGTGGTGGGTTCCGCGCTCCAGATGGAGACTCAGCTGGAAGTTAAAGGGAAGAATGACAAGGAACTTTATGAATTGGAGCTGTAAGTTAACTCTTTGACAGAGAGAGCGAGATGGTGGTGGGGGACAGCCCCCAGTGAAATCAGAGGTGAGAGCACAAAGCAATACAGTAGGCAGACTCCGGTTTTTTGGGGGGAGATGCTCGAGAATATCCGGGTGGACTCCTGAGGCTCGATCCCGCATTTGCGTATGCCGAGCCTCCTTCCTCATGACCTTTGTCCAGAGTGGAATGCCTCCCCGGCTCCCGGCACATGATCAGTGCATGCTCAGTCACGATATCAGTGCCTGCTCAGCCACGTGATCACTGACGGCACAGTCACGTGATCAGCGCCTCTCAGTCACGTGATCACCGTATGATAAACACGTGATCAGTGAACGACCAGCCACGTGATCACTGCATGCGCGGTCAGGTGGTCAGTTCCTGATCAGCCACCTGATCAGTGCGTGCACAGTCCCCTGATCAGCGCCTGTCAGTCACTGATCACTGCCTGATAAACACGTGATCAGTGCCCGAACAGCCACGTCATCAGTGCATGCGCAGTCACGTGATCAGTGCATGATAGCCACGTGATCAGTGCGTGCACAGTCCCATGATCAGCGCCTGTCAGTCACTGATCATTGCCTGATAAACACGTGATCAGTGCATGATGAGCCATGTGATCAGTGCCCGATCAGCCACGTCATCAGTGCATGATAGCCACGTGATCAGTGCATGCTCAGTCACGTGATCTGGACTTGATCAGCCACGTGATCAGTGCCTGCAGAGTCACGTGATCAGGGCCTGCTGAGCTGCGTGATTCCTGCCGGCTCATCTGCATGACAATTGCCATCTGAGCTGCGTGATTCCTGTCGGCTCATCTGCTTGACAATTGCCAGCTGAGCTGCGTGATTCCTGCCTGGTCACGTGCTTGATTATTGCCAGTTGAGCAGCATGATTCGTCACTGCTGAGCTCCATGCTTATTGCCTGCTGATTGCGTGGTTCGTGTCTGCTCAGCTCTTTGAGTATTGCCTCCTGAGGTCCCTGTTCGGTCGCCACCTGCCGGGGACCAGCCCCAACTGATCCAGGGTATTCGAAGGAGAGATGGCCTAGGCGACTATTTATATGCTAATCAGAGATGTCAAGAATAATAGTATGAGGAGAGCTCAGTAGGAAAATTCGGTGGAGAAAAGAGACTGAGTAGCTTGGTTTACGCGGAAGACCAATCAAACTTCAAGACAAGAAGTTTGCACCACTTACGTAGGCCGCAGGCGCCCTCTCGAATAGCGAAAGGTGCCTCACCCTAGACACCTTCTCGAGTGGGTCTTAGCAGCCCAGGCATAATTAGTA
The DNA here is from genome assembly GCF_032452875.1 of Bos javanicus. NCBI lineage: Eukaryota > Metazoa > Chordata > Mammalia > Artiodactyla > Bovidae > Bos > Bos javanicus. Next base: position 409,859 of record NW_026893706.1, read on the forward strand.
AGCGTGGTGGGTTCCGCGCTCCAGATGGAGACTCAGCTGGAAGTTAAAGGGAAGAATGACAAGGAACTTTATGAATTGGAGCTGTAAGTTAACTCTTTGACAGAGAGAGCGAGATGGTGGTGGGGGACAGCCCCCAGTGAAATCAGAGGTGAGAGCACAAAGCAATACAGTAGGCAGACTCCGGTTTTTTTGGGGGAGATGCTCGAGAATATCCGGGTGGACTCCTGAGGCTCGATCCCGCATTTGCGTATGCCGAGCCTCCTTCCTCATGACCTTTGTCCAGAGTGGAATGCCTCCCCGGCTCCCGGCACATGATCAGTGCATGCTCAGTCACGATATCAGTGCCTGCTCAGCCACGTGATCACTGACGGCACAGTCACGTGATCAGCGCCTCTCAGTCACGTGATCACCGTATGATAAACACGTGATCAGTGAACGACCAGCCACGTGATCACTGCATGCGCGGTCAGGTGGTCAGTTCCTGATCAGCCACCTGATCAGTGCGTGCACAGTCCCCTGATCAGCGCCTGTCAGTCACTGATCACTGCCTGATAAACACGTGATCAGTGCCCGAACAGCCACGTCATCAGTGCATGCGCAGTCACGTGATCAGTGCATGATAGCCACGTGATCAGTGCGTGCACAGTCCCATGATCAGCGCCTGTCAGTCACTGATCATTGCCTGATAAACACGTGATCAGTGCATGATGAGCCATGTGATCAGTGCCCGATCAGCCACGTCATCAGTGCATGATAGCCACGTGATCAGTGCATGCTCAGTCACGTGATCTGGACTTGATCAGCCACGTGATCAGTGCCTGCAGAGTCACGTGATCAGGGCCTGCTGAGCTGCGTGATTCCTGCCGGCTCATCTGCATGACAATTGCCAGCTGAGCTGCGTGATTCCTGTCGGCTCATCTGCTTGACAATTGCCAGCTGAGCTGCGTGATTCCTGCCTGGTCACGTGCTTGATTATTGCCAGTTGAGCAGCATGATTCGTCACTGCTGAGCTCCATGCTTATTGCCTGCTGATTGCGTGGTTCGTGTCTGCTCAGCTCTTTGAGTATTGCCTCCTGAGGTCCCTGTTCGGTCGCCACCTGCCGGGGACCAGCCCCAACTGATCCAGGGTATTCGAAGGAGAGATGGCCTAGGCGACTATTTATATGCTAATCAGAGATGTCAAGAATAATAGTATGAGGAGAGCTCAGTAGGAAAATTCGGTGGAGAAAAGAGACTGAGTAGCTTGGTTTACGCGGAAGACCAATCAAACTTCAAGACAAGAAGTTTGCACCACTTACGTAGGCCGCAGGCGCCCTCTCGAATAGCGAAAGGTGCCTCACCCTAGACACCTTCTCGAGTGGGTCTTAGCAGCCCAGGCATAATTAGTAAGCGTGGTGGGTTCCGCGCTCCAGATGGAGACTCAGCTGGAAGTTAAAGGGAAGAATGACAAGGAACTTTATGAATTGGAGCTGTAAGTTAACTCTTTGACAGAGAGAGCGAGATGGTGGTGGGGGACAGCCCCCAGTGAAATCAGAGGTGAGAGCACAAAGCAATACAGTAGGCAGACTCTGGTTTTTTTGGGGGGAGATGCTCGAGAATATCCGGGTGGACTCCTGAGGCTCGATCCCGCATTTGCGTATGCCGAGCCTCCTTCCTCATGACCTTTGTCCAGAGTGGAATGCCTCCCCGGCTCCCGGCACATGATCAGTGCATGCTCAGTCACGATATCAGTGCCTGCTCAGCCACGTGATCACTGACGGCACAGTCACGTGATCAGCGCCTCTCAGTCACGTGATCACCGTATGATAAACACGTGATCAGTGAACGACCAGCCACGTGATCACTGCATGCGCGGTCAGGTGGTCAGTTCCTGATCAGCCACCTGATCAGTGCGTGCACAGTCCCCTGATCAGCGCCTGTCAGTCACTGATCACTGCCTGATAAACACGTGATCAGTGCCCGAACAGCCACGTCATCAGTGCATGCGCAGTCACGTGATCAGTGCATGATAGCCACGTGATCAGTGCGTGCACAGTCCCATGATCAGCGCCTGTCAGTCACTGATCATTGCCTGATAAACACGTGATCAGTGCATGATGAGCCATGTGATCAGTGCCCGATCAGCCACGTCATCAGTGCATGCGCAGTCACGTCATCAGTGCATGATAGCCACGTGATCAGTGCATGCTCAGTCACGTGATCTGGACTTGATCAGCCACGTGATCAGTGCCTGCAGAGTCACGTGATCAGGGCCTGCTGAGCTGCGTGATTCCTGCCGGCTCATCTGCATGACAATTGCCATCTGAGCTGCGTGATTCCTGTCGGCTCATCTGCTTGACAATTGCCAGCTGAGCTGCGTGATTCCTGCCTGGTCACGTGCTTGATTATTGCCAGTTGAGCAGCATGATTCGTCACTGCTGAGCTCCATGCTTATTGCCTGCTGATTGCGTGGTTCGTGTCTGCTCAGCTCTTTGAGTATTGCCTCCTGAGGTCCCTGTTCGGTCGCCACCTGCCGGGGACCAGCCCCAACTGATCCAGGGTATTCGAAGGAGAGATGGCCTAGGCGACTATTTATATGCTAATCAGAGATGTCAAGAATAATAGTATGAGGAGAGCTCAGTAGGAAAATTCGGTGGAGAAAAGAGACTGAGTAGCTTGGTTTACGCGGAAGACCAATCAAACTTCAAGACAAGAAGTTTGCACCACTTACGTAGGCCGCAGGCGCCCTCTCGAATAGCGAAAGGTGCCTCACCCTAGACACCTTCTCGAGTGGGTCTTAGCAGCCCAGGCATAATTAGTAAGCGTGGTGGGTTCCGCGCTCCAGATGGAGACTCAGCTGGAAGTTAAAGGGAAGAATGACAAGGAACTTTATGAATTGGAGCTGTAAGTTAACTCTTTGACAGAGAGAGCGAGATGGTGGTGGGGGACAGCCCCCAGTGAAATCAGAGGTGAGAGCACAAAGCAATACAGTAGGCAGACTCCGGTTTTTTTGGGGGGAGATGCTCGAGAATATCCGGGTGGACTCCTGAGGCTCGATCCCGCATTTGCGTATGCCGAGCCTCCTTCCTCATGACCTTTGTCCAGAGTGGAATGCCTCCCCGGCTCCCGGCACATGATCAGTGCATGCTCAGTCACGATATCAGTGCCTGCTCAGCCACGTGATCACTGACGGCACAGTCACGTGATCAGCGCCTCTCAGTCACGTGATCACCGTATGATAAACACGTGATCAGTGAACGACCAGCCACGTGATCACTGCATGCGCGGTCAGGTGGTCAGTTCCTGATCAGCCACCTGATCAGTGCGTGCACAGTCCCCTGATCAGCGCCTGTCAGTCACTGATCACTGCCTGATAAACACGTGATCAGTGCCCGAACAGCCACGTCATCAGTGCATGCGCAGTCACGTGATCAGTGCATGATAGCCACGTGATCAGTGCGTGCACAGTCCCATGATCAGCGCCTGTCAGTCACTGATCATTGCCTGATAAACACGTGATCAGTGCATGATGAGCCATGTGATCAGTGCCCGATCAGCCACGTCATCAGTGCATGCGCAGTCACGTCATCAGTGCATGATAGCCACGTGATCAGTGCATGCTCAGTCACGTGATCTGGACTTGATCAGCCACGTGATCAGTGCCTGCAGAGTCACGTGATCAGGGCCTGCTGAGCTGCGTGATTCCTGCCGGCTCATCTGCATGACAATTGCCATCTGAGCTGCGTGATTCCTGTCGGCTCATCTGCTTGACAATTGCCAGCTGAGCTGCGTGATTCCTGCCTGGTCACGTGCTTGATTATTGCCAGTTGAGCAGCATGATTCGTCACTGCTGAGCTCCATGCTTATTGCCTGCTGATTGCGTGGTTCGTGTCTGCTCAGCTCTTTGAGTATTGCCTCCTGAGGTCCCTGTTCGGTCGCCACCTGCCGGGGACCAGCCCCAACTGATCCAGGGTATTCGAAGGAGAGATGGCCTAGGCGACTATTTATATGCTAATCAGAGATGTCAAGAATAATAGTATGAGGAGAGCTCAGTAGGAAAATTCGGTGGAGAAAAGAGACTGAGTAGCTTGGTTTACGCGGAAGACCAATCAAACTTCAAGACAAGAAGTTTGCACCACTTACGTAGGCCGCAGGCGCCCTCTCGAATAGCGAAAGGTGCCTCACCCTAGACACCTTCTCGAGTGGGTCTTAGCAGCCCAGGCATAATTAGTAAGCGTGGTGGGTTCCGCGCTCCAGATGGAGACTCAGCTGGAAGTTAAAGGGAAGAATGACAAGGAACTTTATGAATTGGAGCTGTAAGTTAACTCTTTGACAGAGAGAGCGAGATGGTGGTGGGGGACAGCCCCCAGTGAAATCAGAGGTGAGAGCACAAAGCAATACAGTAGGCAGACTCCGGTTTTTTTGGGGGGAGATGCTCGAGAATATCCGGGTGGACTCCTGAGGCTCGATCCCGCATTTGCGTATGCCGAGCCTCCTTCCTCATGACCTTTGTCCAGAGTGGAATGCCTCCCCGGCTCCCGGCACATGATCAGTGCATGCTCAGTCACGATATCAGTGCCTGCTCAGCCACGTGATCACTGACGGCACAGTCACGTGATCAGCGCCTCTCAGTCACGTGATCACCGTATGATAAACACGTGATCAGTGAACGACCAGCCACGTGATCACTGCATGCGCGGTCAGGTGGTCAGTTCCTGATCAGCCACCTGATCAGTGCGTGCACAGTCCCCTGATCAGCGCCTGTCAGTCACTGATCACTGCCTGATAAACACGTGATCAGTGCCCGAACAGCCACGTCATCAGTGCATGCGCAGTCACGTGATCAGTGCATGATAGCCACGTGATCAGTGCGTGCACAGTCCCATGATCAGCGCCTGTCAGTCACTGATCATTGCCTGATAAACACGTGATCAGTGCATGATGAGCCATGTGATCAGTGCCCGATCAGCCACGTCATCAGTGCATGCGCAGTCACGTCATCAGTGCATGATAGCCACGTGATCAGTGCATGCTCAGTCACGTGATCTGGACTTGATCAGCCACGTGATCAGTGCCTGCAGAGTCACGTGATCAGGGCCTGCTGAGCTGCGTGATTCCTGCCGGCTCATCTGCATGACAATTGCCATCTGAGCTGCGTGATTCCTGTCGGCTCATCTGCTTGACAATTGCCAGCTGAGCTGCGTGATTCCTGCCTGGTCACGTGCTTGATTATTGCCAGTTGAGCAGCATGATTCGTCACTGCTGAGCTCCATGCTTATTGCCTGCTGATTGCGTGGTTCGTGTCTGCTCAGCTCTTTGAGTATTGCCTCCTGAGGTCCCTGTTCGGTCGCCACCTGCCGGGGACCAGCCCCAACTGATCCAGGGTATTCGAAGGAGAGATGGCCTAGGCGACTATTTATATGCTAATCAGAGATGTCAAGAATAATAGTATGAGGAGAGCTCAGTAGGAAAATTCGGTGGAGAAAAGAGACTGAGTAGCTTGGTTTACGCGGAAGACCAATCAAACTTCAAGACAAGAAGTTTGCACCACTTACGTAGGCCGCAGGCGCCCTCTCGAATAGCGAAAGGTGCCTCACCCTAGACACCTTCTCGAGTGGGTCTTAGCAGCCCAGGCATAATTAGTAAGCGTGGTGGGTTCCGCGCTCCAGATGGAGACTCAGCTGGAAGTTAAAGGGAAGAATGACAAGGAACTTTATGAATTGGAGCTGTAAGTTAACTCTTTGACAGAGAGAGCGAGATGGTGGTGGGGGACAGCCCCCAGTGAAATCAGAGGTGAGAGCACAAAGCAATACAGTAGGCAGACTCCGGTTTTTTTGGGGGGAGATGCTCGAGAATATCCGGGTGGACTCCTGAGGCTCGATCCCGCATTTGCGTATGCCGAGCCTCCTTCCTCATGACCTTTGTCCAGAGTGGAATGCCTCCCCGGCTCCCGGCACATGATCAGTGCATGCTCAGTCACGATATCAGTGCCTGCTCAGCCACGTGATCACTGACGGCACAGTCACGTGATCAGCGCCTCTCAGTCACGTGATCACCGTATGATAAACACGTGATCAGTGAACGACCAGCCACGTGATCACTGCATGCGCGGTCAGGTGGTCAGTTCCTGATCAGCCACCTGATCAGTGCGTGCACAGTCCCCTGATCAGCGCCTGTCAGTCACTGATCACTGCCTGATAAACACGTGATCAGTGCCCGAACAGCCACGTCATCAGTGCATGCGCAGTCACGTGATCAGTGCATGATAGCCACGTGATCAGTGCGTGCACAGTCCCATGATCAGCGCCTGTCAGTCACTGATCATTGCCTGATAAACACGTGATCAGTGCATGATGAGCCATGTGATCAGTGCCCGATCAGCCACGTCATCAGTGCATGCGCAGTCACGTCATCAGTGCATGATAGCCACGTGATCAGTGCATGCTCAGTCACGTGATCTGGACTTGATCAGCCACGTGATCAGTGCCTGCAGAGTCACGTGATCAGGGCCTGCTGAGCTGCGTGATTCCTGCCGGCTCATCTGCATGACAATTGCCATCTGAGCTGCGTGATTCCTGTCGGCTCATCTGCTTGACAATTGCCAGCTGAGCTGCGTGATTCCTGCCTGGTCACGTGCTTGATTATTGCCAGTTGAGCAGCATGATTCGTCACTGCTGAGCTCCATGCTTATTGCCTGCTGATTGCGTGGTTCGTGTCTGCTCAGCTCTTTGAGTATTGCCTCCTGAGGTCCCTGTTCGGTCGCCACCTGCCGGGGACCAGCCCCAACTGATCCAGGGTATTCGAAGGAGAGATGGCCTAGGCGACTATTTATATGCTAATCAGAGATGTCAAGAATAATAGTATGAGGAGAGCTCAGTAGGAAAATTCGGTGGAGAAAAGAGACTGAGTAGCTTGGTTTACGCGGAAGACCAATCAAACTTCAAGACAAGAAGTTTGCACCACTTACGTAGGCCGCAGGCGCCCTCTCGAATAGCGAAAGGTGCCTCACCCTAGACACCTTCTCGAGTGGGTCTTAGCAGCCCAGGCATAATTAGTAAGCGTGGTGGGTTCCGCGCTCCAGATGGAGACTCAGCTGGAAGTTAAAGGGAAGAATGACAAGGAACTTTATGAATTGGAGCTGTAAGTTAACTCTTTGACAGAGAGAGCGAGATGGTGGTGGGGGACAGCCCCCAGTGAAATCAGAGGTGAGAGCACAAAGCAATACAGTAGGCAGACTCCGGTTTTTTTGGGGAGATGCTCGAGAATATCCGGGTGGACTCCTGAGGCTCGATCCCGCATTTGCGTATGCCGAGCCTCCTTCCTCATGACCTTTGTCCAGAGTGGAATGCCTCCCCGGCTCCCGGCACATGATCAGTGCATGCTCAGTCACGATATCAGTGCCTGCTCAGCCACGTGATCACTGACGGCACAGTCACGTGATCAGCGCCTCTCAGTCACGTGATCACCGTATGATAAACACGTGATCAGTGAACGACCAGCCACGTGATCACTGCATGCGCGGTCAGGTGGTCAGTTCCTGATCAGCCACCTGATCAGTGCGTGCACAGTCCCCTGATCAGCGCCTGTCAGTCACTGATCACTGCCTGATAAACACGTGATCAGTGCCCGAACAGCCACGTCATCAGTGCATGCGCAGTCACGTGATCAGTGCATGATAGCCACGTGATCAGTGCGTGCACAGTCCCATGATCAGCGCCTGTCAGTCACTGATCATTGCCTGATAAACACGTGATCAGTGCATGATGAGCCATGTGATCAGTGCCCGATCAGCCACGTCATCAGTGCATGCGCAGTCACGTCATCAGTGCATGATAGCCACGTGATCAGTGCATGCTCAGTCACGTGATCTGGACTTGATCAGCCACGTGATCAGTGCCTGCAGAGTCACGTGATCAGGGCCTGCTGAGCTGCGTGATTCCTGCCGGCTCATCTGCATGACAATTGCCAGCTGAGCTGCGTGATTCCTGTCGGCTCATCTGCTTGACAATTGCCAGCTGAGCTGCGTGATTCCTGCCTGGTCACGTGCTTGATTATTGCCAGTTGAGCAGCATGATTCGTCACTGCTGAGCTCCATGCTTATTGCCTGCTGATTGCGTGGTTCGTGTCTGCTCAGCTCTTTGAGTATTGCCTCCTGAGGTCCCTGTTCGGTCGCCACCTGCCGGGGACCAGCCCCAACTGATCCAGGGTATTCGAAGGAGAGATGGCCTAGGCGACTATTTATATGCTAATCAGAGATGTCAAGAATAATAGTATGAGGAGAGCTCAGTAGGAAAATTCGGTGGAGAAAAGAGACTGAGTAGCTTGGTTTACGCGGAAGACCAATCAAACTTCAAGACAAGAAGTTTGCACCACTTACGTAGGCCGCAGGCGCCCTCTCGAATAGCGAAAGGTGCCTCACCCTAGACACCTTCTCGAGTGGGTCTTAGCAGCCCAGGCATAATTAGTAAGCGTGGTGGGTTCCGCGCTCCAGATGGAGACTCAGCTGGAAGTTAAAGGGAAGAATGACAAGGAACTTTATGAATTGGAGCTGTAAGTTAACTCTTTGACAGAGAGAGCGAGATGGTGGTGGGGGACAGCCCCCAGTGAAATCAGAGGTGAGAGCACAAAGCAATACAGTAGGCAGACTCCGGTTTTTTTGGGGGGAGATGCTCGAGAATATCCGGGTGGACTCCTGAGGCTCGATCCCGCATTTGCGTATGCCGAGCCTCCTTCCTCATGACCTTTGTCCAGAGTGGAATGCCTCCCCGGCTCCCGGCACATGATCAGTGCATGCTCAGTCACGATATCAGTGCCTGCTCAGCCACGTGATCACTGACGGCACAGTCACGTGATCAGCGCCTCTCAGTCACGTGATCACCGTATGATAAACACGTGATCAGTGAACGACCAGCCACGTGATCACTGCATGCGCGGTCAGGTGGTCAGTTCCTGATCAGCCACCTGATCAGTGCGTGCACAGTCCCCTGATCAGCGCCTGTCAGTCACTGATCACTGCCTGATAAACACGTGATCAGTGCCCGAACAGCCACGTCATCAGTGCATGCGCAGTCACGTGATCAGTGCATGATAGCCACGTGATCAGTGCGTGCACAGTCCCATGATCAGCGCCTGTCAGTCACTGATCATTGCCTGATAAACACGTGATCAGTGCATGATGAGCCATGTGATCAGTGCCCGATCAGCCACGTCATCAGTGCATGCGCAGTCACGTCATCAGTGCATGATAGCCACGTGATCAGTGCATGCTCAGTCACGTGATCTGGACTTGATCAGCCACGTGATCAGTGCCTGCAGAGTCACGTGATCAGGGCCTGCTGAGCTGCGTGATTCCTGCCGGCTCATCTGCATGACAATTGCCAGCTGAGCTGCGTGATTCCTGTCGGCTCATCTGCTTGACAATTGCCAGCTGAGCTGCGTGATTCCTGCCTGGTCACGTGCTTGATTATTGCCAGTTGAGCAGCATGATTCGTCACTGCTGAGCTCCATGCTTATTGCCTGCTGATTGCGTGGTTCGTGTCTGCTCAGCTCTTTGAGTATTGCCTCCTGAGGTCCCTGTTCGGTCGCCACCTGCCGGGGACCAGCCCCAACTGATCCAGGGTATTCGAAGGAGAGATGGCCTAGGCGACTATTTATATGCTAATCAGAGATGTCAAGAATAATAGTATGAGGAGAGCTCAGTAGGAAAATTCGGTGGAGAAAAGAGACTGAGTAGCTTGGTTTACGCGGAAGACCAATCAAACTTCAAGACAAGAAGTTTGCACCACTTACGTAGGCCGCAGGCGCCCTCTCGAATAGCGAAAGGTGCCTCACCCTAGACACCTTCTCGAGTGGGTCTTAGCAGCCCAGGCATAATTAGTAAGCGTGGTGGGTTCCGCGCTCCAGATGGAGACTCAGCTGGAAGTTAAAGGGAAGAATGACAAGGAACTTTATGAATTGGAGCTGTAAGTTAACTCTTTGACAGAGAGAGCGAGATGGTGGTGGGGGACAGCCCCCAGTGAAATCAGAGGTGAGAGCACAAAGCAATACAGTAGGCAGACTCCGGTTTTTTTGGGGGGAGATGCTCGAGAATATCCGGGTGGACTCCTGAGGCTCGATCCCGCATTTGCGTATGCCGAGCCTCCTTCCTCATGACCTTTGTCCAGAGTGGAATGCCTCCCCGGCTCCCGGCACATGATCAGTGCATGCTCAGTCACGATATCAGTGCCTGCTCAGCCACGTGATCACTGACGGCACAGTCACGTGATCAGCGCCTCTCAGTCACGTGATCACCGTATGATAAACACGTGATCAGTGAACGACCAGCCACGTGATCACTGCATGCGCGGTCAGGTGGTCAGTTCCTGATCAGCCACCTGATCAGTGCGTGCACAGTCCCCTGATCAGCGCCTGTCAGTCACTGATCACTGCCTGATAAACACGTGATCAGTGCCCGAACAGCCACGTCATCAGTGCATGCGCAGTCACGTGATCAGTGCATGATAGCCACGTGATCAGTGCGTGCACAGTCCCATGATCAGCGCCTGTCAGTCACTGATCATTGCCTGATAAACACGTGATCAGTGCATGATGAGCCATGTGATCAGTGCCCGATCAGCCACGTCATCAGTGCATGCGCAGTCACGTCATCAGTGCATGATAGCCACGTGATCAGTGCATGCTCAGTCACGTGATCTGGACTTGATCAGCCACGTGATCAGTGCCTGCAGAGTCACGTGATCAGGGCCTGCTGAGCTGCGTGATTCCTGCCGGCTCATCTGCATGACAATTGCCAGCTGAGCTGCGTGATTCCTGTCGGCTCATCTGCTTGACAATTGCCAGCTGAGCTGCGTGATTCCTGCCTGGTCACGTGCTTGATTATTGCCAGTTGAGCAGCATGATTCGTCACTGCTGAGCTCCATGCTTATTGCCTGCTGATTGCGTGGTTCGTGTCTGCTCAGCTCTTTGAGTATTGCCTCCTGAGGTCCCTGTTCGGTCGCCACCTGCCGGGGACCAGCCCCAACTGATCCAGGGTATTCGAAGGAGAGATGGCCTAGGCGACTATTTATATGCTAATCAGAGATGTCAAGAATAATAGTATGAGGAGAGCTCAGTAGGAAAATTCGGTGGAGAAAAGAGACTGAGTAGCTTGGTTTACGCGGAAGACCAATCAAACTTCAAGACAAGAAGTTTGCACCACTTACGTAGGCCGCAGGCGCCCTCTCGAATAGCGAAAGGTGCCTCACCCTAGACACCTTCTCGAGTGGGTCTTAGCAGCCCAGGCATAATTAGTAAGCGTGGTGGGTTCCGCGCTCCAGATGGAGACTCAGCTGGAAGTTAAAGGGAAGAATGACAAGGAACTTTATGAATTGGAGCTGTAAGTTAACTCTTTGACAGAGAGAGCGAGATGGTGGTGGGGGACAGCCCCCAGTGAAATCAGAGGTGAGAGCACAAAGCAATACAGTAGGCAGACTCCGGTTTTTTTGGGGGGAGATGCTCGAGAATATCCGGGTGGACTCCTGAGGCTCGATCCCGCATTTGCGTATGCCGAGCCTCCTTCCTCATGACCTTTGTCCAGAGTGGAATGCCTCCCCGGCTCCCGGCACATGATCAGTGCATGCTCAGTCACGATATCAGTGCCTGCTCAGCCACGTGATCACTGACGGCACAGTCACGTGATCAGCGCCTCTCAGTCACGTGATCACCGTATGATAAACACGTGATCAGTGAACGACCAGCCACGTGATCACTGCATGCGCGGTCAGGTGGTCAGTTCCTGATCAGCCACCTGATCAGTGCGTGCACAGTCCCCTGATCAGCGCCTGTCAGTCACTGATCACTGCCTGATAAACACGTGATCAGTGCCCGAACAGCCACGTCATCAGTGCATGCGCAGTCACGTGATCAGTGCATGATAGCCACGTGATCAGTGCGTGCACAGTCCCATGATCAGCGCCTGTCAGTCACTGATCATTGCCTGATAAACACGTGATCAGTGCATGATGAGCCATGTGATCAGTGCCCGATCAGCCACGTCATCAGTGCATGCGCAGTCACGTCATCAGTGCATGATAGCCACGTGATCAGTGCATGCTCAGTCACGTGATCTGGACTTGATCAGCCACGTGATCAGTGCCTGCAGAGTCACGTGATCAGGGCCTGCTGAGCTGCGTGATTCCTGCCGGCTCATCTGCATGACAATTGCCATCTGAGCTGCGTGATTCCTGTCGGCTCATCTGCTTGACAATTGCCAGCTGAGCTGCGTGATTCCTGCCTGGTCACGTGCTTGATTATTGCCAGTTGAGCAGCATGATTCGTCACTGCTGAGCTCCATGCTTATTGCCTGCTGATTGCGTGGTTCGTGTCTGCTCAGCTCTTTGAGTATTGCCTCCTGAGGTCCCTGTTCGGTCGCCACCTGCCGGGGACCAGCCCCAACTGATCCAGGGTATTCGAAGGAGAGATGGCCTAGGCGACTATTTATATGCTAATCAGAGATGTCAAGAATAATAGTATGAGGAGAGCTCAGTAGGAAAATTCGGTGGAGAAAAGAGACTGAGTAGCTTGGTTTACGCGGAAGACCAATCAAACTTCAAGACAAGAAGTTTGCACCACTTACGTAGGCCGCAGGCGCCCTCTCGAATAGCGAAAGGTGCCTCACCCTAGACACCTTCTCGAGTGGGTCTTAGCAGCCCAGGCATAATTAGTAAGCGTGGTGGGTTCCGCGCTCCAGATGGAGACTCAGCTGGAAGTTAAAGGGAAGAATGACAAGGAACTTTATGAATTGGAGCTGTAAGTTAACTCTTTGACAGAGAGAGCGAGATGGTGGTGGGGGACAGCCCCCAGTGAAATCAGAGGTGAGAGCACAAAGCAATACAGTAGGCAGACTCCGGTTTTTTGGGGGGAGATGCTCGAGAATATCCGGGTGGACTCCTGAGGCTCGATCCCGCATTTGCGTATGCCGAGCCTCCTTCCTCATGACCTTTGTCCAGAGTGGAATGCCTCCCCGGCTCCCGGCACATGATCAGTGCATGCTCAGTCACGATATCAGTGCCTGCTCAGCCACGTGATCACTGACGGCACAGTCACGTGATCAGCGCCTCTCAGTCACGTGATCACCGTATGATAAACACGTGATCAGTGAACGACCAGCCACGTGATCACTGCATGCGCGGTCAGGTGGTCAGTTCCTGATCAGCCACCTGATCAGTGCGTGCACAGTCCCCTGATCAGCGCCTGTCAGTCACTGATCACTGCCTGATAAACACGTGATCAGTGCCCGAACAGCCACGTCATCAGTGCATGCGCAGTCACGTGATCAGTGCATGATAGCCACGTGATCAGTGCGTGCACAGTCCCATGATCAGCGCCTGTCAGTCACTGATCATTGCCTGATAAACACGTGATCAGTGCATGATGAGCCATGTGATCAGTGCCCGATCAGCCACGTCATCAGTGCATGCGCAGTCACGTCATCAGTGCATGATAGCCACGTGATCAGTGCATGCTCAGTCACGTGATCTGGACTTGATCAGCCACGTGATCAGTGCCTGCAGAGTCACGTGATCAGGGCCTGCTGAGCTGCGTGATTCCTGCCGGCTCATCTGCATGACAATTGCCATCTGAGCTGCGTGATTCCTGTCGGCTCATCTGCTTGACAATTGCCAGCTGAGCTGCGTGATTCCTGCCTGGTCACGTGCTTGATTATTGCCAGTTGAGCAGCATGATTCGTCACTGCTGAGCTCCATGCTTATTGCCTGCTGATTGCGTGGTTCGTGTCTGCTCAGCTCTTTGAGTATTGCCTCCTGAGGTCCCTGTTCGGTCGCCACCTGCCGGGGACCAGCCCCAACTGATCCAGGGTATTCGAAGGAGAGATGGCCTAGGCGACTATTTATATGCTAATCAGAGATGTCAAGAATAATAGTATGAGGAGAGCTCAGTAGGAAAATTCGGTGGAGAAAAGAGACTGAGTAGCTTGGTTTACGCGGAAGACCAATCAAACTTCAAGACAAGAAGTTTGCACCACTTACGTAGGCCGCAGGCGCCCTCTCGAATAGCGAAAGGTGCCTCACCCTAGACACCTTCTCGAGTGGGTCTTAGCAGCCCAGGCATAATTAGTAAGCGTGGTGGGTTCCGCGCTCCAGATGGAGACTCAGCTGGAAGTTAAAGGGAAGAATGACAAGGAACTTTATGAATTGGAGCTGTAAGTTAACTCTTTGACAGAGAGAGCGAGATGGTGGTGGGGGACAGCCCCCAGTGAAATCAGAGGTGAGAGCACAAAGCAATACAGTAGGCAGACTCCGGTTTTTTTGGGGGGAGATGCTCGAGAATATCCGGGTGGACTCCTGAGGCTCGATCCCGCATTTGCGTATGCCGAGCCTCCTTCCTCATGACCTTTGTCCAGAGTGGAATGCCTCCCCGGCTCCCGGCACATGATCAGTGCATGCTCAGTCACGATATCAGTGCCTGCTCAGCCACGTGATCACTGACGGCACAGTCACGTGATCAGCGCCTCTCAGTCACGTGATCACCGTATGATAAACACGTGATCAGTGAACGACCAGCCACGTGATCACTGCATGCGCGGTCAGGTGGTCAGTTCCTGATCAGCCACCTGATCAGTGCGTGCACAGTCCCCTGATCAGCGCCTGTCAGTCACTGATCACTGCCTGATAAACACGTGATCAGTGCCCGAACAGCCACGTCATCAGTGCATGCGCAGTCACGTGATCAGTGCATGATAGCCACGTGATCAGTGCGTGCACAGTCCCATGATCAGCGCCTGTCAGTCACTGATCATTGCCTGATAAACACGTGATCAGTGCATGATGAGCCATGTGATCAGTGCCCGATCAGCCACGTCATCAGTGCATGCGCAGTCACGTCATCAGTGCATGATAGCCACGTGATCAGTGCATGCTCAGTCACGTGATCTGGACTTGATCAGCCACGTGATCAGTGCCTGCAGAGTCACGTGATCAGGGCCTGCTGAGCTGCGTGATTCCTGCCGGCTCATCTGCATGACAATTGCCATCTGAGCTGCGTGATTCCTGTCGGCTCATCTGCTTGACAATTGCCAGCTGAGCTGCGTGATTCCTGCCTGGTCACGTGCTTGATTATTGCCAGTTGAGCAGCATGATTCGTCACTGCTGAGCTCCATGCTTATTGCCTGCTGATTGCGTGGTTCGTGTCTGCTCAGCTCTTTGAGTATTGCCTCCTGAGGTCCCTGTTCGGTCGCCACCTGCCGGGGACCAGCCCCAACTGATCCAGGGTATTCGAAGGAGAGATGGCCTAGGCGACTATTTATATGCTAATCAGAGATGTCAAGAATAATAGTATGAGGAGAGCTCAGTAGGAAAATTCGGTGGAGAAAAGAGACTGAGTAGCTTGGTTTACGCGGAAGACCAATCAAACTTCAAGACAAGAAGTTTGCACCACTTACGTAGGCCGCAGGCGCCCTCTCGAATAGCGAAAGGTGCCTCACCCTAGACACCTTCTCGAGTGGGTCTTAGCAGCCCAGGCATAATTAGTAAGCGTGGTGGGTTCCGCGCTCCAGATGGAGACTCAGCTGGAAGTTAAAGGGAAGAATGACAAGGAACTTTATGAATTGGAGCTGTAAGTTAACTCTTTGACAGAGAGAGCGAGATGGTGGTGGGGGACAGCCCCCAGTGAAATCAGAGGTGAGAGCACAAAGCAATACAGTAGGCAGACTCCGGTTTTTTTGGGGGGAGATGCTCGAGAATATCCGGGTGGACTCCTGAGGCTCGATCCCGCATTTGCGTATGCCGAGCCTCCTTCCTCATGACCTTTGTCCAGAGTGGAATGCCTCCCCGGCTCCCGGCACATGATCAGTGCATGCTCAGTCACGATATCAGTGCCTGCTCAGCCACGTGATCACTGACGGCACAGTCACGTGATCAGCGCCTCTCAGTCACGTGATCACCGTATGATAAACACGTGATCAGTGAACGACCAGCCACGTGATCACTGCATGCGCGGTCAGGTGGTCAGTTCCTGATCAGCCACCTGATCAGTGCGTGCACAGTCCCCTGATCAGCGCCTGTCAGTCACTGATCACTGCCTGATAAACACGTGATCAGTGCCCGAACAGCCACGTCATCAGTGCATGCGCAGTCACGTGATCAGTGCATGATAGCCACGTGATCAGTGCGTGCACAGTCCCATGATCAGCGCCTGTCAGTCACTGATCATTGCCTGATAAACACGTGATCAGTGCATGATGAGCCATGTGATCAGTGCCCGATCAGCCACGTCATCAGTGCATGCGCAGTCACGTCATCAGTGCATGATAGCCACGTGATCAGTGCATGCTCAGTCACGTGATCTGGACTTGATCAGCCACGTGATCAGTGCCTGCAGAGTCACGTGATCAGGGCCTGCTGAGCTGCGTGATTCCTGCCGGCTCATCTGCATGACAATTGCCATCTGAGCTGCGTGATTCCTGTCGGCTCATCTGCTTGACAATTGCCAGCTGAGCTGCGTGATTCCTGCCTGGTCACGTGCTTGATTATTGCCAGTTGAGCAGCATGATTCGTCACTGCTGAGCTCCATGCTTATTGCCTGCTGATTGCGTGGTTCGTGTCTGCTCAGCTCTTTGAGTATTGCCTCCTGAGGTCCCTGTTCGGTCGCCACCTGCCGGGGACCAGCCCCAACTGATCCAGGGTATTCGAAGGAGAGATGGCCTAGGCGACTATTTATATGCTAATCAGAGATGTCAAGAATAATAGTATGAGGAGAGCTCAGTAGGAAAATTCGGTGGAGAAAAGAGACTGAGTAGCTTGGTTTACGCGGAAGACCAATCAAACTTCAAGACAAGAAGTTTGCACCACTTACGTAGGCCGCAGGCGCCCTCTCGAATAGCGAAAGGTGCCTCACCCTAGACACCTTCTCGAGTGGGTCTTAGCAGCCCAGGCATAATTAGTAAGCGTGGTGGGTTCCGCGCTCCAGATGGAGACTCAGCTGGAAGTTAAAGGGAAGAATGACAAGGAACTTTATGAATTGGAGCTGTAAGTTAACTCTTTGACAGAGAGAGCGAGATGGTGGTGGGGGACAGCCCCCAGTGAAATCAGAGGTGAGAGCACAAAGCAATACAGTAGGCAGACTCCGGTTTTTTTGGGGGGAGATGCTCGAGAATATCCGGGTGGACTCCTGAGGCTCGATCCCGCATTTGCGTATGCCGAGCCTCCTTCCTCATGACCTTTGTCCAGAGTGGAATGCCTCCCCGGCTCCCGGCACATGATCAGTGCATGCTCAGTCACGATATCAGTGCCTGCTCAGCCACGTGATCACTGACGGCACAGTCACGTGATCAGCGCCTCTCAGTCACGTGATCACCGTATGATAAACACGTGATCAGTGAACGACCAGCCACGTGATCACTGCATGCGCGGTCAGGTGGTCAGTTCCTGATCAGCCACCTGATCAGTGCGTGCACAGTCCCCTGATCAGCGCCTGTCAGTCACTGATCACTGCCTGATAAACACGTGATCAGTGCCCGAACAGCCACGTCATCAGTGCATGCGCAGTCACGTGATCAGTGCATGATAGCCACGTGATCAGTGCGTGCACAGTCCCATGATCAGCGCCTGTCAGTCACTGATCATTGCCTGATAAACACGTGATCAGTGCATGATGAGCCATGTGATCAGTGCCCGATCAGCCACGTCATCAGTGCATGCGCAGTCACGTCATCAGTGCATGATAGCCACGTGATCAGTGCATGCTCAGTCACGTGATCTGGACTTGATCAGCCACGTGATCAGTGCCTGCAGAGTCACGTGATCAGGGCCTGCTGAGCTGCGTGATTCCTGCCGGCTCATCTGCATGACAATTGCCATCTGAGCTGCGTGATTCCTGTCGGCTCATCTGCTTGACAATTGCCAGCTGAGCTGCGTGATTCCTGCCTGGTCACGTGCTTGATTATTGCCAGTTGAGCAGCATGATTCGTCACTGCTGAGCTCCATGCTTATTGCCTGCTGATTGCGTGGTTCGTGTCTGCTCAGCTCTTTGAGTATTGCCTCCTGAGGTCCCTGTTCGGTCGCCACCTGCCGGGGACCAGCCCCAACTGATCCAGGGTATTCGAAGGAGAGATGGCCTAGGCGACTATTTATATGCTAATCAGAGATGTCAAGAATAATAGTATGAGGAGAGCTCAGTAGGAAAATTCGGTGGAGAAAAGAGACTGAGTAGCTTGGTTTACGCGGAAGACCAATCAAACTTCAAGACAAGAAGTTTGCACCACTTACGTAGGCCGCAGGCGCCCTCTCGAATAGCGAAAGGTGCCTCACCCTAGACACCTTCTCGAGTGGGTCTTAGCAGCCCAGGCATAATTAGTAAGCGTGGTGGGTTCCGCGCTCCAGATGGAGACTCAGCTGGAAGTTAAAGGGAAGAATGACAAGGAACTTTATGAATTGGAGCTGTAAGTTAACTCTTTGACAGAGAGAGCGAGATGGTGGTGGGGGACAGCCCCCAGTGAAATCAGAGGTGAGAGCACAAAGCAATACAGTAGGCAGACTCCGGTTTTTTTGGGGGAGATGCTCGAGAATATCCGGGTGGACTCCTGAGGCTCGATCCCGCATTTGCGTATGCCGAGCCTCCTTCCTCATGACCTTTGTCCAGAGTGGAATGCCTCCCCGGCTCCCGGCACATGATCAGTGCATGCTCAGTCACGATATCAGTGCCTGCTCAGCCACGTGATCACTGACGGCACAGTCACGTGATCAGCGCCTCTCAGTCACGTGATCACCGTATGATAAACACGTGATCAGTGAACGACCAGCCACGTGATCACTGCATGCGCGGTCAGGTGGTCAGTTCCTGATCAGCCACCTGATCAGTGCGTGCACAGTCCCCTGATCAGCGCCTGTCAGTCACTGATCACTGCCTGATAAACACGTGATCAGTGCCCGAACAGCCACGTCATCAGTGCATGCGCAGTCACGTGATCAGTGCATGATAGCCACGTGATCAGTGCGTGCACAGTCCCATGATCAGCGCCTGTCAGTCACTGATCATTGCCTGATAAACACGTGATCAGTGCATGATGAGCCATGTGATCAGTGCCCGATCAGCCACGTCATCAGTGCATGCGCAGTCACGTCATCAGTGCATGATAGCCACGTGATCAGTGCATGCTCAGTCACGTGATCTGGACTTGATCAGCCACGTGATCAGTGCCTGCAGAGTCACGTGATCAGGGCCTGCTGAGCTGCGTGATTCCTGCCGGCTCATCTGCATGACAATTGCCATCTGAGCTGCGTGATTCCTGTCGGCTCATCTGCTTGACAATTGCCAGCTGAGCTGCGTGATTCCTGCCTGGTCACGTGCTTGATTATTGCCAGTTGAGCAGCATGATTCGTCACTGCTGAGCTCCATGCTTATTGCCTGCTGATTGCGTGGTTCGTGTCTGCTCAGCTCTTTGAGTATTGCCTCCTGAGGTCCCTGTTCGGTCGCCACCTGCCGGGGACCAGCCCCAACTGATCCAGGGTATTCGAAGGAGAGATGGCCTAGGCGACTATTTATATGCTAATCAGAGATGTCAAGAATAATAGTATGAGGAGAGCTCAGTAGGAAAATTCGGTGGAGAAAAGAGACTGAGTAGCTTGGTTTACGCGGAAGACCAATCAAACTTCAAGACAAGAAGTTTGCACCACTTACGTAGGCCGCAGGCGCCCTCTCGAATAGCGAAAGGTGCCTCACCCTAGACACCTTCTCGAGTGGGTCTTAGCAGCCCAGGCATAATTAGTAAGCGTGGTGGGTTCCGCGCTCCAGATGGAGACTCAGCTGGAAGTTAAAGGGAAGAATGACAAGGAACTTTATGAATTGGAGCTGTAAGTTAACTCTTTGACAGAGAGAGCGAGATGGTGGTGGGGGACAGCCCCCAGTGAAATCAGAGGTGAGAGCACAAAGCAATACAGTAGGCAGACTCCGGTTTTTTTGGGGGAGATGCTCGAGAATATCCGGGTGGACTCCTGAGGCTCGATCCCGCATTTGCGTATGCCGAGCCTCCTTCCTCATGACCTTTGTCCAGAGTGGAATGCCTCCCCGGCTCCCGGCACATGATCAGTGCATGCTCAGTCACGATATCAGTGCCTGCTCAGCCACGTGATCACTGACGGCACAGTCACGTGATCAGCGCCTCTCAGTCACGTGATCACCGTATGATAAACACGTGATCAGTGAACGACCAGCCACGTGATCACTGCATGCGCGGTCAGGTGGTCAGTTCCTGATCAGCCACCTGATCAGTGCGTGCACAGTCCCCTGATCAGCGCCTGTCAGTCACTGATCACTGCCTGATAAACACGTGATCAGTGCCCGAACAGCCACGTCATCAGTGCATGCGCAGTCACGTGATCAGTGCATGATAGCCACGTGATCAGTGCGTGCACAGTCCCATGATCAGCGCCTGTCAGTCACTGATCATTGCCTGATAAACACGTGATCAGTGCATGATGAGCCATGTGATCAGTGCCCGATCAGCCACGTCATCAGTGCATGCGCAGTCACGTCATCAGTGCATGATAGCCACGTGATCAGTGCATGCTCAGTCACGTGATCTGGACTTGATCAGCCACGTGATCAGTGCCTGCAGAGTCACGTGATCAGGGCCTGCTGAGCTGCGTGATTCCTGCCGGCTCATCTGCATGACAATTGCCATCTGAGCTGCGTGATTCCTGTCGGCTCATCTGCTTGACAATTGCCAGCTGAGCTGCGTGATTCCTGCCTGGTCACGTGCTTGATTATTGCCAGTTGAGCAGCATGATTCGTCACTGCTGAGCTCCATGCTTATTGCCTGCTGATTGCGTGGTTCGTGTCTGCTCAGCTCTTTGAGTATTGCCTCCTGAGGTCCCTGTTCGGTCGCCACCTGCCGGGGACCAGCCCCAACTGATCCAGGGTATTCGAAGGAGAGATGGCCTAGGCGACTATTTATATGCTAATCAGAGATGTCAAGAATAATAGTATGAGGAGAGCTCAGTAGGAAAATTCGGTGGAGAAAAGAGACTGAGTAGCTTGGTTTACGCGGAAGACCAATCAAACTTCAAGACAAGAAGTTTGCACCACTTACGTAGGCCGCAGGCGCCCTCTCGAATAGCGAAAGGTGCCTCACCCTAGACACCTTCTCGAGTGGGTCTTAGCAGCCCAGGCATAATTAGTAAGCGTGGTGGGTTCCGCGCTCCAGATGGAGACTCAGCTGGAAGTTAAAGGGAAGAATGACAAGGAACTTTATGAATTGGAGCTGTAAGTTAACTCTTTGACAGAGAGAGCGAGATGGTGGTGGGGGACAGCCCCCAGTGAAATCAGAGGTGAGAGCACAAAGCAATACAGTAGGCAGACTCCGGTTTTTTTGGGGGGAGATGCTCGAGAATATCCGGGTGGACTCCTGAGGCTCGATCCCGCATTTGCGTATGCCGAGCCTCCTTCCTCATGACCTTTGTCCAGAGTGGAATGCCTCCCCGGCTCCCGGCACATGATCAGTGCATGCTCAGTCACGATATCAGTGCCTGCTCAGCCACGTGATCACTGACGGCACAGTCACGTGATCAGCGCCTCTCAGTCACGTGATCACCGTATGATAAACACGTGATCAGTGAACGACCAGCCACGTGATCACTGCATGCGCGGTCAGGTGGTCAGTTCCTGATCAGCCACCTGATCAGTGCGTGCACAGTCCCCTGATCAGCGCCTGTCAGTCACTGATCACTGCCTGATAAACACGTGATCAGTGCCCGAACAGCCACGTCATCAGTGCATGCGCAGTCACGTGATCAGTGCATGATAGCCACGTGATCAGTGCGTGCACAGTCCCATGATCAGCGCCTGTCAGTCACTGATCATTGCCTGATAAACACGTGATCAGTGCATGATGAGCCATGTGATCAGTGCCCGATCAGCCACGTCATCAGTGCATGCGCAGTCACGTCATCAGTGCATGATAGCCACGTGATCAGTGCATGCTCAGTCACGTGATCTGGACTTGATCAGCCACGTGATCAGTGCCTGCAGAGTCACGTGATCAGGGCCTGCTGAGCTGCGTGATTCCTGCCGGCTCATCTGCATGACAATTGCCATCTGAGCTGCGTGATTCCTGTCGGCTCATCTGCTTGACAATTGCCAGCTGAGCTGCGTGATTCCTGCCTGGTCACGTGCTTGATTATTGCCAGTTGAGCAGCATGATTCGTCACTGCTGAGCTCCATGCTTATTGCCTGCTGATTGCGTGGTTCGTGTCTGCTCAGCTCTTTGAGTATTGCCTCCTGAGGTCCCTGTTCGGTCGCCACCTGCCGGGGACCAGCCCCAACTGATCCAGGGTATTCGAAGGAGAGATGGCCTAGGCGACTATTTATATGCTAATCAGAGATGTCAAGAATAATAGTATGAGGAGAGCTCAGTAGGAAAATTCGGTGGAGAAAAGAGACTGAGTAGCTTGGTTTACGCGGAAGACCAATCAAACTTCAAGACAAGAAGTTTGCACCACTTACGTAGGCCGCAGGCGCCCTCTCGAATAGCGAAAGGTGCCTCACCCTAGACACCTTCTCGAGTGGGTCTTAGCAGCCCAGGCATAATTAGTAAGCGTGGTGGGTTCCGCGCTCCAGATGGAGACTCAGCTGGAAGTTAAAGGGAAGAATGACAAGGAACTTTATGAATTGGAGCTGTAAGTTAACTCTTTGACAGAGAGAGCGAGATGGTGGTGGGGGACAGCCCCCAGTGAAATCAGAGGTGAGAGCACAAAGCAATACAGTAGGCAGACTCCGGTTTTTTTGGGGGGAGATGCTCGAGAATATCCGGGTGGACTCCTGAGGCTCGATCCCGCATTTGCGTATGCCGAGCCTCCTTCCTCATGACCTTTGTCCAGAGTGGAATGCCTCCCCGGCTCCCGGCACATGATCAGTGCATGCTCAGTCACGATATCAGTGCCTGCTCAGCCACGTGATCACTGACGGCACAGTCACGTGATCAGCGCCTCTCAGTCACGTGATCACCGTATGATAAACACGTGATCAGTGAACGACCAGCCACGTGATCACTGCATGCGCGGTCAGGTGGTCAGTTCCTGATCAGCCACCTGATCAGTGCGTGCACAGTCCCCTGATCAGCGCCTGTCAGTCACTGATCACTGCCTGATAAACACGTGATCAGTGCCCGAACAGCCACGTCATCAGTGCATGCGCAGTCACGTGATCAGTGCATGATAGCCACGTGATCAGTGCGTGCACAGTCCCATGATCAGCGCCTGTCAGTCACTGATCATTGCCTGATAAACACGTGATCAGTGCATGATGAGCCATGTGATCAGTGCCCGATCAGCCACGTCATCAGTGCATGCGCAGTCACGTCATCAGTGCATGATAGCCACGTGATCAGTGCATGCTCAGTCACGTGATCTGGACTTGATCAGCCACGTGATCAGTGCCTGCAGAGTCACGTGATCAGGGCCTGCTGAGCTGCGTGATTCCTGCCGGCTCATCTGCATGACAATTGCCATCTGAGCTGCGTGATTCCTGTCGGCTCATCTGCTTGACAATTGCCAGCTGAGCTGCGTGATTCCTGCCTGGTCACGTGCTTGATTATTGCCAGTTGAGCAGCATGATTCGTCACTGCTGAGCTCCATGCTTATTGCCTGCTGATTGCGTGGTTCGTGTCTGCTCAGCTCTTTGAGTATTGCCTCCTGAGGTCCCTGTTCGGTCGCCACCTGCCGGGGACCAGCCCCAACTGATCCAGGGTATTCGAAGGAGAGATGGCCTAGGCGACTATTTATATGCTAATCAGAGATGTCAAGAATAATAGTATGAGGAGAGCTCAGTAGGAAAATTCGGTGGAGAAAAGAGACTGAGTAGCTTGGTTTACGCGGAAGACCAATCAAACTTCAAGACAAGAAGTTTGCACCACTTACGTAGGCCGCAGGCGCCCTCTCGAATAGCGAAAGGTGCCTCACCCTAGACACCTTCTCGAGTGGGTCTTAGCAGCCCAGGCATAATTAGTAAGCGTGGTGGGTTCCGCGCTCCAGATGGAGACTCAGCTGGAAGTTAAAGGGAAGAATGACAAGGAACTTTATGAATTGGAGCTGTAAGTTAACTCTTTGACAGAGAGAGCGAGATGGTGGTGGGGGACAGCCCCCAGTGAAATCAGAGGTGAGAGCACAAAGCAATACAGTAGGCAGACTCCGGTTTTTTTGGGGGGAGATGCTCGAGAATATCCGGGTGGACTCCTGAGGCTCGATCCCGCATTTGCGTATGCCGAGCCTCCTTCCTCATGACCTTTGTCCAGAGTGGAATGCCTCCCCGGCTCCCGGCACATGATCAGTGCATGCTCAGTCACGATATCAGTGCCTGCTCAGCCACGTGATCACTGACGGCACAGTCACGTGATCAGCGCCTCTCAGTCACGTGATCACCGTATGATAAACACGTGATCAGTGAACGACCAGCCACGTGATCACTGCATGCGCGGTCAGGTGGTCAGTTCCTGATCAGCCACCTGATCAGTGCGTGCACAGTCCCCTGATCAGCGCCTGTCAGTCACTGATCACTGCCTGATAAACACGTG
Organism: Bos javanicus; assembly: GCF_032452875.1. Classification (NCBI taxonomy): domain Eukaryota; kingdom Metazoa; phylum Chordata; class Mammalia; order Artiodactyla; family Bovidae; genus Bos; species Bos javanicus. The sequence continues at coordinate 434,397 of NW_026893706.1, forward strand.
ATCAGTGCCCGAACAGCCACGTCATCAGTGCATGCGCAGTCACGTGATCAGTGCATGATAGCCACGTGATCAGTGCGTGCACAGTCCCATGATCAGCGCCTGTCAGTCACTGATCATTGCCTGATAAACACGTGATCAGTGCATGATGAGCCATGTGATCAGTGCCCGATCAGCCACGTCATCAGTGCATGCGCAGTCACGTCATCAGTGCATGATAGCCACGTGATCAGTGCATGCTCAGTCACGTGATCTGGACTTGATCAGCCACGTGATCAGTGCCTGCAGAGTCACGTGATCAGGGCCTGCTGAGCTGCGTGATTCCTGCCGGCTCATCTGCATGACAATTGCCATCTGAGCTGCGTGATTCCTGTCGGCTCATCTGCTTGACAATTGCCAGCTGAGCTGCGTGATTCCTGCCTGGTCACGTGCTTGATTATTGCCAGTTGAGCAGCATGATTCGTCACTGCTGAGCTCCATGCTTATTGCCTGCTGATTGCGTGGTTCGTGTCTGCTCAGCTCTTTGAGTATTGCCTCCTGAGGTCCCTGTTCGGTCGCCACCTGCCGGGGACCAGCCCCAACTGATCCAGGGTATTCGAAGGAGAGATGGCCTAGGCGACTATTTATATGCTAATCAGAGATGTCAAGAATAATAGTATGAGGAGAGCTCAGTAGGAAAATTCGGTGGAGAAAAGAGACTGAGTAGCTTGGTTTACGCGGAAGACCAATCAAACTTCAAGACAAGAAGTTTGCACCACTTACGTAGGCCGCAGGCGCCCTCTCGAATAGCGAAAGGTGCCTCACCCTAGACACCTTCTCGAGTGGGTCTTAGCAGCCCAGGCATAATTAGTAAGCGTGGTGGGTTCCGCGCTCCAGATGGAGACTCAGCTGGAAGTTAAAGGGAAGAATGACAAGGAACTTTATGAATTGGAGCTGTAAGTTAACTCTTTGACAGAGAGAGCGAGATGGTGGTGGGGGACAGCCCCCAGTGAAATCAGAGGTGAGAGCACAAAGCAATACAGTAGGCAGACTCCGGTTTTTTTGGGGGGAGATGCTCGAGAATATCCGGGTGGACTCCTGAGGCTCGATCCCGCATTTGCGTATGCCGAGCCTCCTTCCTCATGACCTTTGTCCAGAGTGGAATGCCTCCCCGGCTCCCGGCACATGATCAGTGCATGCTCAGTCACGATATCAGTGCCTGCTCAGCCACGTGATCACTGACGGCACAGTCACGTGATCAGCGCCTCTCAGTCACGTGATCACCGTATGATAAACACGTGATCAGTGAACGACCAGCCACGTGATCACTGCATGCGCGGTCAGGTGGTCAGTTCCTGATCAGCCACCTGATCAGTGCGTGCACAGTCCCCTGATCAGCGCCTGTCAGTCACTGATCACTGCCTGATAAACACGTGATCAGTGCCCGAACAGCCACGTCATCAGTGCATGCGCAGTCACGTGATCAGTGCATGATAGCCACGTGATCAGTGCGTGCACAGTCCCATGATCAGCGCCTGTCAGTCACTGATCATTGCCTGATAAACACGTGATCAGTGCATGATGAGCCATGTGATCAGTGCCCGATCAGCCACGTCATCAGTGCATGCGCAGTCACGTCATCAGTGCATGATAGCCACGTGATCAGTGCATGCTCAGTCACGTGATCTGGACTTGATCAGCCACGTGATCAGTGCCTGCAGAGTCACGTGATCAGGGCCTGCTGAGCTGCGTGATTCCTGCCGGCTCATCTGCATGACAATTGCCATCTGAGCTGCGTGATTCCTGTCGGCTCATCTGCTTGACAATTGCCAGCTGAGCTGCGTGATTCCTGCCTGGTCACGTGCTTGATTATTGCCAGTTGAGCAGCATGATTCGTCACTGCTGAGCTCCATGCTTATTGCCTGCTGATTGCGTGGTTCGTGTCTGCTCAGCTCTTTGAGTATTGCCTCCTGAGGTCCCTGTTCGGTCGCCACCTGCCGGGGACCAGCCCCAACTGATCCAGGGTATTCGAAGGAGAGATGGCCTAGGCGACTATTTATATGCTAATCAGAGATGTCAAGAATAATAGTATGAGGAGAGCTCAGTAGGAAAATTCGGTGGAGAAAAGAGACTGAGTAGCTTGGTTTACGCGGAAGACCAATCAAACTTCAAGACAAGAAGTTTGCACCACTTACGTAGGCCGCAGGCGCCCTCTCGAATAGCGAAAGGTGCCTCACCCTAGACACCTTCTCGAGTGGGTCTTAGCAGCCCAGGCATAATTAGTAAGCGTGGTGGGTTCCGCGCTCCAGATGGAGACTCAGCTGGAAGTTAAAGGGAAGAATGACAAGGAACTTTATGAATTGGAGCTGTAAGTTAACTCTTTGACAGAGAGAGCGAGATGGTGGTGGGGGACAGCCCCCAGTGAAATCAGAGGTGAGAGCACAAAGCAATACAGTAGGCAGACTCCGGTTTTTTTGGGGGAGATGCTCGAGAATATCCGGGTGGACTCCTGAGGCTCGATCCCGCATTTGCGTATGCCGAGCCTCCTTCCTCATGACCTTTGTCCAGAGTGGAATGCCTCCCCGGCTCCCGGCACATGATCAGTGCATGCTCAGTCACGATATCAGTGCCTGCTCAGCCACGTGATCACTGACGGCACAGTCACGTGATCAGCGCCTCTCAGTCACGTGATCACCGTATGATAAACACGTGATCAGTGAACGACCAGCCACGTGATCACTGCATGCGCGGTCAGGTGGTCAGTTCCTGATCAGCCACCTGATCAGTGCGTGCACAGTCCCCTGATCAGCGCCTGTCAGTCACTGATCACTGCCTGATAAACACGTGATCAGTGCCCGAACAGCCACGTCATCAGTGCATGCGCAGTCACGTGATCAGTGCATGATAGCCACGTGATCAGTGCGTGCACAGTCCCATGATCAGCGCCTGTCAGTCACTGATCATTGCCTGATAAACACGTGATCAGTGCATGATGAGCCATGTGATCAGTGCCCGATCAGCCACGTCATCAGTGCATGCGCAGTCACGTCATCAGTGCATGATAGCCACGTGATCAGTGCATGCTCAGTCACGTGATCTGGACTTGATCAGCCACGTGATCAGTGCCTGCAGAGTCACGTGATCAGGGCCTGCTGAGCTGCGTGATTCCTGCCGGCTCATCTGCATGACAATTGCCATCTGAGCTGCGTGATTCCTGTCGGCTCATCTGCTTGACAATTGCCAGCTGAGCTGCGTGATTCCTGCCTGGTCACGTGCTTGATTATTGCCAGTTGAGCAGCATGATTCGTCACTGCTGAGCTCCATGCTTATTGCCTGCTGATTGCGTGGTTCGTGTCTGCTCAGCTCTTTGAGTATTGCCTCCTGAGGTCCCTGTTCGGTCGCCACCTGCCGGGGACCAGCCCCAACTGATCCAGGGTATTCGAAGGAGAGATGGCCTAGGCGACTATTTATATGCTAATCAGAGATGTCAAGAATAATAGTATGAGGAGAGCTCAGTAGGAAAATTCGGTGGAGAAAAGAGACTGAGTAGCTTGGTTTACGCGGAAGACCAATCAAACTTCAAGACAAGAAGTTTGCACCACTTACGTAGGCCGCAGGCGCCCTCTCGAATAGCGAAAGGTGCCTCACCCTAGACACCTTCTCGAGTGGGTCTTAGCAGCCCAGGCATAATTAGTAAGCGTGGTGGGTTCCGCGCTCCAGATGGAGACTCAGCTGGAAGTTAAAGGGAAGAATGACAAGGAACTTTATGAATTGGAGCTGTAAGTTAACTCTTTGACAGAGAGAGCGAGATGGTGGTGGGGGACAGCCCCCAGTGAAATCAGAGGTGAGAGCACAAAGCAATACAGTAGGCAGACTCCGGTTTTTTTGGGGGGAGATGCTCGAGAATATCCGGGTGGACTCCTGAGGCTCGATCCCGCATTTGCGTATGCCGAGCCTCCTTCCTCATGACCTTTGTCCAGAGTGGAATGCCTCCCCGGCTCCCGGCACATGATCAGTGCATGCTCAGTCACGATATCAGTGCCTGCTCAGCCACGTGATCACTGACGGCACAGTCACGTGATCAGCGCCTCTCAGTCACGTGATCACCGTATGATAAACACGTGATCAGTGAACGACCAGCCACGTGATCACTGCATGCGCGGTCAGGTGGTCAGTTCCTGATCAGCCACCTGATCAGTGCGTGCACAGTCCCCTGATCAGCGCCTGTCAGTCACTGATCACTGCCTGATAAACACGTGATCAGTGCCCGAACAGCCACGTCATCAGTGCATGCGCAGTCACGTGATCAGTGCATGATAGCCACGTGATCAGTGCGTGCACAGTCCCATGATCAGCGCCTGTCAGTCACTGATCATTGCCTGATAAACACGTGATCAGTGCATGATGAGCCATGTGATCAGTGCCCGATCAGCCACGTCATCAGTGCATGCGCAGTCACGTCATCAGTGCATGATAGCCACGTGATCAGTGCATGCTCAGTCACGTGATCTGGACTTGATCAGCCACGTGATCAGTGCCTGCAGAGTCACGTGATCAGGGCCTGCTGAGCTGCGTGATTCCTGCCGGCTCATCTGCATGACAATTGCCAGCTGAGCTGCGTGATTCCTGCCTGGTCACGTGCTTGATTATTGCCAGTTGAGCAGCATGATTCGTCACTGCTGAGCTCCATGCTTATTGCCTGCTGATTGCGTGGTTCGTGTCTGCTCAGCTCTTTGAGTATTGCCTCCTGAGGTCCCTGTTCGGTCGCCACCTGCCGGGGACCAGCCCCAACTGATCCAGGGTATTCGAAGGAGAGATGGCCTAGGCGACTATTTATATGCTAATCAGAGATGTCAAGAATAATAGTATGAGGAGAGCTCAGTAGGAAAATTCGGTGGAGAAAAGAGACTGAGTAGCTTGGTTTACGCGGAAGACCAATCAAACTTCAAGACAAGAAGTTTGCACCACTTACGTAGGCCGCAGGCGCCCTCTCGAATAGCGAAAGGTGCCTCACCCTAGACACCTTCTCGAGTGGGTCTTAGCAGCCCAGGCATAATTAGTAAGCGTGGTGGGTTCCGCGCTCCAGATGGAGACTCAGCTGGAAGTTAAAGGGAAGAATGACAAGGAACTTTATGAATTGGAGCTGTAAGTTAACTCTTTGACAGAGAGAGCGAGATGGTGGTGGGGGACAGCCCCCAGTGAAATCAGAGGTGAGAGCACAAAGCAATACAGTAGGCAGACTCCGGTTTTTTTGGGGGGAGATGCTCGAGAATATCCGGGTGGACTCCTGAGGCTCGATCCCGCATTTGCGTATGCCGAGCCTCCTTCCTCATGACCTTTGTCCAGAGTGGAATGCCTCCCCGGCTCCCGGCACATGATCAGTGCATGCTCAGTCACGATATCAGTGCCTGCTCAGCCACGTGATCACTGACGGCACAGTCACGTGATCAGCGCCTCTCAGTCACGTGATCACCGTATGATAAACACGTGATCAGTGAACGACCAGCCACGTGATCACTGCATGCGCGGTCAGGTGGTCAGTTCCTGATCAGCCACCTGATCAGTGCGTGCACAGTCCCCTGATCAGCGCCTGTCAGTCACTGATCACTGCCTGATAAACACGTGATCAGTGCCCGAACAGCCACGTCATCAGTGCATGCGCAGTCACGTGATCAGTGCATGATAGCCACGTGATCAGTGCGTGCACAGTCCCATGATCAGCGCCTGTCAGTCACTGATCATTGCCTGATAAACACGTGATCAGTGCATGATGAGCCATGTGATCAGTGCCCGATCAGCCACGTCATCAGTGCATGCGCAGTCACGTCATCAGTGCATGATAGCCACGTGATCAGTGCATGCTCAGTCACGTGATCTGGACTTGATCAGCCACGTGATCAGTGCCTGCAGAGTCACGTGATCAGGGCCTGCTGAGCTGCGTGATTCCTGCCGGCTCATCTGCATGACAATTGCCATCTGAGCTGCGTGATTCCTGTCGGCTCATCTGCTTGACAATTGCCAGCTGAGCTGCGTGATTCCTGCCTGGTCACGTGCTTGATTATTGCCAGTTGAGCAGCATGATTCGTCACTGCTGAGCTCCATGCTTATTGCCTGCTGATTGCGTGGTTCGTGTCTGCTCAGCTCTTTGAGTATTGCCTCCTGAGGTCCCTGTTCGGTCGCCACCTGCCGGGGACCAGCCCCAACTGATCCAGGGTATTCGAAGGAGAGATGGCCTAGGCGACTATTTATATGCTAATCAGAGATGTCAAGAATAATAGTATGAGGAGAGCTCAGTAGGAAAATTCGGTGGAGAAAAGAGACTGAGTAGCTTGGTTTACGCGGAAGACCAATCAAACTTCAAGACAAGAAGTTTGCACCACTTACGTAGGCCGCAGGCGCCCTCTCGAATAGCGAAAGGTGCCTCACCCTAGACACCTTCTCGAGTGGGTCTTAGCAGCCCAGGCATAATTAGTAAGCGTGGTGGGTTCCGCGCTCCAGATGGAGACTCAGCTGGAAGTTAAAGGGAAGAATGACAAGGAACTTTATGAATTGGAGCTGTAAGTTAACTCTTTGACAGAGAGAGCGAGATGGTGGTGGGGGACAGCCCCCAGTGAAATCAGAGGTGAGAGCACAAAGCAATACAGTAGGCAGACTCCGGTTTTTTTGGGGGGAGATGCTCGAGAATATCCGGGTGGACTCCTGAGGCTCGATCCCGCATTTGCGTATGCCGAGCCTCCTTCCTCATGACCTTTGTCCAGAGTGGAATGCCTCCCCGGCTCCCGGCACATGATCAGTGCATGCTCAGTCACGATATCAGTGCCTGCTCAGCCACGTGATCACTGACGGCACAGTCACGTGATCAGCGCCTCTCAGTCACGTGATCACCGTATGATAAACACGTGATCAGTGAACGACCAGCCACGTGATCACTGCATGCGCGGTCAGGTGGTCAGTTCCTGATCAGCCACCTGATCAGTGCGTGCACAGTCCCCTGATCAGCGCCTGTCAGTCACTGATCACTGCCTGATAAACACGTGATCAGTGCCCGAACAGCCACGTCATCAGTGCATGCGCAGTCACGTGATCAGTGCATGATAGCCACGTGATCAGTGCGTGCACAGTCCCATGATCAGCGCCTGTCAGTCACTGATCATTGCCTGATAAACACGTGATCAGTGCATGATGAGCCATGTGATCAGTGCCCGATCAGCCACGTCATCAGTGCATGCGCAGTCACGTCATCAGTGCATGATAGCCACGTGATCAGTGCATGCTCAGTCACGTGATCTGGACTTGATCAGCCACGTGATCAGTGCCTGCAGAGTCACGTGATCAGGGCCTGCTGAGCTGCGTGATTCCTGCCGGCTCATCTGCATGACAATTGCCATCTGAGCTGCGTGATTCCTGTCGGCTCATCTGCTTGACAATTGCCAGCTGAGCTGCGTGATTCCTGCCTGGTCACGTGCTTGATTATTGCCAGTTGAGCAGCATGATTCGTCACTGCTGAGCTCCATGCTTATTGCCTGCTGATTGCGTGGTTCGTGTCTGCTCAGCTCTTTGAGTATTGCCTCCTGAGGTCCCTGTTCGGTCGCCACCTGCCGGGGACCAGCCCCAACTGATCCAGGGTATTCGAAGGAGAGATGGCCTAGGCGACTATTTATATGCTAATCAGAGATGTCAAGAATAATAGTATGAGGAGAGCTCAGTAGGAAAATTCGGTGGAGAAAAGAGACTGAGTAGCTTGGTTTACGCGGAAGACCAATCAAACTTCAAGACAAGAAGTTTGCACCACTTACGTAGGCCGCAGGCGCCCTCTCGAATAGCGAAAGGTGCCTCACCCTAGACACCTTCTCGAGTGGGTCTTAGCAGCCCAGGCATAATTAGTAAGCGTGGTGGGTTCCGCGCTCCAGATGGAGACTCAGCTGGAAGTTAAAGGGAAGAATGACAAGGAACTTTATGAATTGGAGCTGTAAGTTAACTCTTTGACAGAGAGAGCGAGATGGTGGTGGGGGACAGCCCCCAGTGAAATCAGAGGTGAGAGCACAAAGCAATACAGTAGGCAGACTCCGGTTTTTTTGGGGGGAGATGCTCGAGAATATCCGGGTGGACTCCTGAGGCTCGATCCCGCATTTGCGTATGCCGAGCCTCCTTCCTCATGACCTTTGTCCAGAGTGGAATGCCTCCCCGGCTCCCGGCACATGATCAGTGCATGCTCAGTCACGATATCAGTGCCTGCTCAGCCACGTGATCACTGACGGCACAGTCACGTGATCAGCGCCTCTCAGTCACGTGATCACCGTATGATAAACACGTGATCAGTGAACGACCAGCCACGTGATCACTGCATGCGCGGTCAGGTGGTCAGTTCCTGATCAGCCACCTGATCAGTGCGTGCACAGTCCCCTGATCAGCGCCTGTCAGTCACTGATCACTGCCTGATAAACACGTGATCAGTGCCCGAACAGCCACGTCATCAGTGCATGCGCAGTCACGTGATCAGTGCATGATAGCCACGTGATCAGTGCGTGCACAGTCCCATGATCAGCGCCTGTCAGTCACTGATCATTGCCTGATAAACACGTGATCAGTGCATGATGAGCCATGTGATCAGTGCCCGATCAGCCACGTCATCAGTGCATGCGCAGTCACGTCATCAGTGCATGATAGCCACGTGATCAGTGCATGCTCAGTCACGTGATCTGGACTTGATCAGCCACGTGATCAGTGCCTGCAGAGTCACGTGATCAGGGCCTGCTGAGCTGCGTGATTCCTGCCGGCTCATCTGCATGACAATTGCCATCTGAGCTGCGTGATTCCTGTCGGCTCATCTGCTTGACAATTGCCAGCTGAGCTGCGTGATTCCTGCCTGGTCACGTGCTTGATTATTGCCAGTTGAGCAGCATGATTCGTCACTGCTGAGCTCCATGCTTATTGCCTGCTGATTGCGTGGTTCGTGTCTGCTCAGCTCTTTGAGTATTGCCTCCTGAGGTCCCTGTTCGGTCGCCACCTGCCGGGGACCAGCCCCAACTGATCCAGGGTATTCGAAGGAGAGATGGCCTAGGCGACTATTTATATGCTAATCAGAGATGTCAAGAATAATAGTATGAGGAGAGCTCAGTAGGAAAATTCGGTGGAGAAAAGAGACTGAGTAGCTTGGTTTACGCGGAAGACCAATCAAACTTCAAGACAAGAAGTTTGCACCACTTACGTAGGCCGCAGGCGCCCTCTCGAATAGCGAAAGGTGCCTCACCCTAGACACCTTCTCGAGTGGGTCTTAGCAGCCCAGGCATAATTAGTAAGCGTGGTGGGTTCCGCGCTCCAGATGGAGACTCAGCTGGAAGTTAAAGGGAAGAATGACAAGGAACTTTATGAATTGGAGCTGTAAGTTAACTCTTTGACAGAGAGAGCGAGATGGTGGTGGGGGACAGCCCCCAGTGAAATCAGAGGTGAGAGCACAAAGCAATACAGTAGGCAGACTCCGGTTTTTTTGGGGGGAGATGCTCGAGAATATCCGGGTGGACTCCTGAGGCTCGATCCCGCATTTGCGTATGCCGAGCCTCCTTCCTCATGACCTTTGTCCAGAGTGGAATGCCTCCCCGGCTCCCGGCACATGATCAGTGCATGCTCAGTCACGATATCAGTGCCTGCTCAGCCACGTGATCACTGACGGCACAGTCACGTGATCAGCGCCTCTCAGTCACGTGATCACCGTATGATAAACACGTGATCAGTGAACGACCAGCCACGTGATCACTGCATGCGCGGTCAGGTGGTCAGTTCCTGATCAGCCACCTGATCAGTGCGTGCACAGTCCCCTGATCAGCGCCTGTCAGTCACTGATCACTGCCTGATAAACACGTGATCAGTGCCCGAACAGCCACGTCATCAGTGCATGCGCAGTCACGTGATCAGTGCATGATAGCCACGTGATCAGTGCGTGCACAGTCCCATGATCAGCGCCTGTCAGTCACTGATCATTGCCTGATAAACACGTGATCAGTGCATGATGAGCCATGTGATCAGTGCCCGATCAGCCACGTCATCAGTGCATGCGCAGTCACGTCATCAGTGCATGATAGCCACGTGATCAGTGCATGCTCAGTCACGTGATCTGGACTTGATCAGCCACGTGATCAGTGCCTGCAGAGTCACGTGATCAGGGCCTGCTGAGCTGCGTGATTCCTGCCGGCTCATCTGCATGACAATTGCCATCTGAGCTGCGTGATTCCTGTCGGCTCATCTGCTTGACAATTGCCAGCTGAGCTGCGTGATTCCTGCCTGGTCACGTGCTTGATTATTGCCAGTTGAGCAGCATGATTCGTCACTGCTGAGCTCCATGCTTATTGCCTGCTGATTGCGTGGTTCGTGTCTGCTCAGCTCTTTGAGTATTGCCTCCTGAGGTCCCTGTTCGGTCGCCACCTGCCGGGGACCAGCCCCAACTGATCCAGGGTATTCGAAGGAGAGATGGCCTAGGCGACTATTTATATGCTAATCAGAGATGTCAAGAATAATAGTATGAGGAGAGCTCAGTAGGAAAATTCGGTGGAGAAAAGAGACTGAGTAGCTTGGTTTACGCGGAAGACCAATCAAACTTCAAGACAAGAAGTTTGCACCACTTACGTAGGCCGCAGGCGCCCTCTCGAATAGCGAAAGGTGCCTCACCCTAGACACCTTCTCGAGTGGGTCTTAGCAGCCCAGGCATAATTAGTAAGCGTGGTGGGTTCCGCGCTCCAGATGGAGACTCAGCTGGAAGTTAAAGGGAAGAATGACAAGGAACTTTATGAATTGGAGCTGTAAGTTAACTCTTTGACAGAGAGAGCGAGATGGTGGTGGGGGACAGCCCCCAGTGAAATCAGAGGTGAGAGCACAAAGCAATACAGTAGGCAGACTCCGGTTTTTTTGGGGGGAGATGCTCGAGAATATCCGGGTGGACTCCTGAGGCTCGATCCCGCATTTGCGTATGCCGAGCCTCCTTCCTCATGACCTTTGTCCAGAGTGGAATGCCTCCCCGGCTCCCGGCACATGATCAGTGCATGCTCAGTCACGATATCAGTGCCTGCTCAGCCACGTGATCACTGACGGCACAGTCACGTGATCAGCGCCTCTCAGTCACGTGATCACCGTATGATAAACACGTGATCAGTGAACGACCAGCCACGTGATCACTGCATGCGCGGTCAGGTGGTCAGTTCCTGATCAGCCACCTGATCAGTGCGTGCACAGTCCCCTGATCAGCGCCTGTCAGTCACTGATCACTGCCTGATAAACACGTGATCAGTGCCCGAACAGCCACGTCATCAGTGCATGCGCAGTCACGTGATCAGTGCATGATAGCCACGTGATCAGTGCGTGCACAGTCCCATGATCAGCGCCTGTCAGTCACTGATCATTGCCTGATAAACACGTGATCAGTGCATGATGAGCCATGTGATCAGTGCCCGATCAGCCACGTCATCAGTGCATGCGCAGTCACGTCATCAGTGCATGATAGCCACGTGATCAGTGCATGCTCAGTCACGTGATCTGGACTTGATCAGCCACGTGATCAGTGCCTGCAGAGTCACGTGATCAGGGCCTGCTGAGCTGCGTGATTCCTGCCGGCTCATCTGCATGACAATTGCCATCTGAGCTGCGTGATTCCTGTCGGCTCATCTGCTTGACAATTGCCAGCTGAGCTGCGTGATTCCTGCCTGGTCACGTGCTTGATTATTGCCAGTTGAGCAGCATGATTCGTCACTGCTGAGCTCCATGCTTATTGCCTGCTGATTGCGTGGTTCGTGTCTGCTCAGCTCTTTGAGTATTGCCTCCTGAGGTCCCTGTTCGGTCGCCACCTGCCGGGGACCAGCCCCAACTGATCCAGGGTATTCGAAGGAGAGATGGCCTAGGCGACTATTTATATGCTAATCAGAGATGTCAAGAATAATAGTATGAGGAGAGCTCAGTAGGAAAATTCGGTGGAGAAAAGAGACTGAGTAGCTTGGTTTACGCGGAAGACCAATCAAACTTCAAGACAAGAAGTTTGCACCACTTACGTAGGCCGCAGGCGCCCTCTCGAATAGCGAAAGGTGCCTCACCCTAGACACCTTCTCGAGTGGGTCTTAGCAGCCCAGGCATAATTAGTAAGCGTGGTGGGTTCCGCGCTCCAGATGGAGACTCAGCTGGAAGTTAAAGGGAAGAATGACAAGGAACTTTATGAATTGGAGCTGTAAGTTAACTCTTTGACAGAGAGAGCGAGATGGTGGTGGGGGACAGCCCCCAGTGAAATCAGAGGTGAGAGCACAAAGCAATACAGTAGGCAGACTCCGGTTTTTTTGGGGGGAGATGCTCGAGAATATCCGGGTGGACTCCTGAGGCTCGATCCCGCATTTGCGTATGCCGAGCCTCCTTCCTCATGACCTTTGTCCAGAGTGGAATGCCTCCCCGGCTCCCGGCACATGATCAGTGCATGCTCAGTCACGATATCAGTGCCTGCTCAGCCACGTGATCACTGACGGCACAGTCACGTGATCAGCGCCTCTCAGTCACGTGATCACCGTATGATAAACACGTGATCAGTGAACGACCAGCCACGTGATCACTGCATGCGCGGTCAGGTGGTCAGTTCCTGATCAGCCACCTGATCAGTGCGTGCACAGTCCCCTGATCAGCGCCTGTCAGTCACTGATCACTGCCTGATAAACACGTGATCAGTGCCCGAACAGCCACGTCATCAGTGCATGCGCAGTCACGTGATCAGTGCATGATAGCCACGTGATCAGTGCGTGCACAGTCCCATGATCAGCGCCTGTCAGTCACTGATCATTGCCTGATAAACACGTGATCAGTGCATGATGAGCCATGTGATCAGTGCCCGATCAGCCACGTCATCAGTGCATGCGCAGTCACGTCATCAGTGCATGATAGCCACGTGATCAGTGCATGCTCAGTCACGTGATCTGGACTTGATCAGCCACGTGATCAGTGCCTGCAGAGTCACGTGATCAGGGCCTGCTGAGCTGCGTGATTCCTGCCGGCTCATCTGCATGACAATTGCCATCTGAGCTGCGTGATTCCTGTCGGCTCATCTGCTTGACAATTGCCAGCTGAGCTGCGTGATTCCTGCCTGGTCACGTGCTTGATTATTGCCAGTTGAGCAGCATGATTCGTCACTGCTGAGCTCCATGCTTATTGCCTGCTGATTGCGTGGTTCGTGTCTGCTCAGCTCTTTGAGTATTGCCTCCTGAGGTCCCTGTTCGGTCGCCACCTGCCGGGGACCAGCCCCAACTGATCCAGGGTATTCGAAGGAGAGATGGCCTAGGCGACTATTTATATGCTAATCAGAGATGTCAAGAATAATAGTATGAGGAGAGCTCAGTAGGAAAATTCGGTGGAGAAAAGAGACTGAGTAGCTTGGTTTACGCGGAAGACCAATCAAACTTCAAGACAAGAAGTTTGCACCACTTACGTAGGCCGCAGGCGCCCTCTCGAATAGCGAAAGGTGCCTCACCCTAGACACCTTCTCGAGTGGGTCTTAGCAGCCCAGGCATAATTAGTAAGCGTGGTGGGTTCCGCGCTCCAGATGGAGACTCAGCTGGAAGTTAAAGGGAAGAATGACAAGGAACTTTATGAATTGGAGCTGTAAGTTAACTCTTTGACAGAGAGAGCGAGATGGTGGTGGGGGACAGCCCCCAGTGAAATCAGAGGTGAGAGCACAAAGCAATACAGTAGGCAGACTCCGGTTTTTTTGGGGGGAGATGCTCGAGAATATCCGGGTGGACTCCTGAGGCTCGATCCCGCATTTGCGTATGCCGAGCCTCCTTCCTCATGACCTTTGTCCAGAGTGGAATGCCTCCCCGGCTCCCGGCACATGATCAGTGCATGCTCAGTCACGATATCAGTGCCTGCTCAGCCACGTGATCACTGACGGCACAGTCACGTGATCAGCGCCTCTCAGTCACGTGATCACCGTATGATAAACACGTGATCAGTGAACGACCAGCCACGTGATCACTGCATGCGCGGTCAGGTGGTCAGTTCCTGATCAGCCACCTGATCAGTGCGTGCACAGTCCCCTGATCAGCGCCTGTCAGTCACTGATCACTGCCTGATAAACACGTGATCAGTGCCCGAACAGCCACGTCATCAGTGCATGCGCAGTCACGTGATCAGTGCATGATAGCCACGTGATCAGTGCGTGCACAGTCCCATGATCAGCGCCTGTCAGTCACTGATCATTGCCTGATAAACACGTGATCAGTGCATGATGAGCCATGTGATCAGTGCCCGATCAGCCACGTCATCAGTGCATGCGCAGTCACGTCATCAGTGCATGATAGCCACGTGATCAGTGCATGCTCAGTCACGTGATCTGGACTTGATCAGCCACGTGATCAGTGCCTGCAGAGTCACGTGATCAGGGCCTGCTGAGCTGCGTGATTCCTGCCGGCTCATCTGCATGACAATTGCCATCTGAGCTGCGTGATTCCTGTCGGCTCATCTGCTTGACAATTGCCAGCTGAGCTGCGTGATTCCTGCCTGGTCACGTGCTTGATTATTGCCAGTTGAGCAGCATGATTCGTCACTGCTGAGCTCCATGCTTATTGCCTGCTGATTGCGTGGTTCGTGTCTGCTCAGCTCTTTGAGTATTGCCTCCTGAGGTCCCTGTTCGGTCGCCACCTGCCGGGGACCAGCCCCAACTGATCCAGGGTATTCGAAGGAGAGATGGCCTAGGCGACTATTTATATGCTAATCAGAGATGTCAAGAATAATAGTATGAGGAGAGCTCAGTAGGAAAATTCGGTGGAGAAAAGAGACTGAGTAGCTTGGTTTACGCGGAAGACCAATCAAACTTCAAGACAAGAAGTTTGCACCACTTACGTAGGCCGCAGGCGCCCTCTCGAATAGCGAAAGGTGCCTCACCCTAGACACCTTCTCGAGTGGGTCTTAGCAGCCCAGGCATAATTAGTAAGCGTGGTGGGTTCCGCGCTCCAGATGGAGACTCAGCTGGAAGTTAAAGGGAAGAATGACAAGGAACTTTATGAATTGGAGCTGTAAGTTAACTCTTTGACAGAGAGAGCGAGATGGTGGTGGGGGACAGCCCCCAGTGAAATCAGAGGTGAGAGCACAAAGCAATACAGTAGGCAGACTCCGGTTTTTTTGGGGGGAGATGCTCGAGAATATCCGGGTGGACTCCTGAGGCTCGATCCCGCATTTGCGTATGCCGAGCCTCCTTCCTCATGACCTTTGTCCAGAGTGGAATGCCTCCCCGGCTCCCGGCACATGATCAGTGCATGCTCAGTCACGATATCAGTGCCTGCTCAGCCACGTGATCACTGACGGCACAGTCACGTGATCAGCGCCTCTCAGTCACGTGATCACCGTATGATAAACACGTGATCAGTGAACGACCAGCCACGTGATCACTGCATGCGCGGTCAGGTGGTCAGTTCCTGATCAGCCACCTGATCAGTGCGTGCACAGTCCCCTGATCAGCGCCTGTCAGTCACTGATCACTGCCTGATAAACACGTGATCAGTGCCCGAACAGCCACGTCATCAGTGCATGCGCAGTCACGTGATCAGTGCATGATAGCCACGTGATCAGTGCGTGCACAGTCCCATGATCAGCGCCTGTCAGTCACTGATCATTGCCTGATAAACACGTGATCAGTGCATGATGAGCCATGTGATCAGTGCCCGATCAGCCACGTCATCAGTGCATGCGCAGTCACGTCATCAGTGCATGTAGATCAGTGCATGCTCAGTCACGTGATCTGGACTTGATCAGCCACGTGATCAGTGCCTGCAGAGTCACGTGATCAGGGCCTGCTGAGCTGCGTGATTCCTGCCGGCTCATCTGCATGACAATTGCCATCTGAGCTGCGTGATTCCTGTCGGCTCATCTGCTTGACAATTGCCAGCTGAGCTGCGTGATTCCTGCCTGGTCACGTGCTTGATTATTGCCAGTTGAGCAGCATGATTCGTCACTGCTGAGCTCCATGCTTATTGCCTGCTGATTGCGTGGTTCGTGTCTGCTCAGCTCTTTGAGTATTGCCTCCTGAGGTCCCTGTTCGGTCGCCACCTGCCGGGGACCAGCCCCAACTGATCCAGGGTATTCGAAGGAGAGATGGCCTAGGCGACTATTTATATGCTAATCAGAGATGTCAAGAATAATAGTATGAGGAGAGCTCAGTAGGAAAATTCGGTGGAGAAAAGAGACTGAGTAGCTTGGTTTACGCGGAAGACCAATCAAACTTCAAGACAAGAAGTTTGCACCACTTACGTAGGCCGCAGGCGCCCTCTCGAATAGCGAAAGGTGCCTCACCCTAGACACCTTCTCGAGTGGGTCTTAGCAGCCCAGGCATAATTAGTAAGCGTGGTGGGTTCCGCGCTCCAGATGGAGACTCAGCTGGAAGTTAAAGGGAAGAATGACAAGGAACTTTATGAATTGGAGCTGTAAGTTAACTCTTTGACAGAGAGAGCGAGATGGTGGTGGGGGACAGCCCCCAGTGAAATCAGAGGTGAGAGCACAAAGCAATACAGTAGGCAGACTCCGGTTTTTTTGGGGGGAGATGCTCGAGAATATCCGGGTGGACTCCTGAGGCTCGATCCCGCATTTGCGTATGCCGAGCCTCCTTCCTCATGACCTTTGTCCAGAGTGGAATGCCTCCCCGGCTCCCGGCACATGATCAGTGCATGCTCAGTCACGATATCAGTGCCTGCTCAGCCACGTGATCACTGACGGCACAGTCACGTGATCAGCGCCTCTCAGTCACGTGATCACCGTATGATAAACACGTGATCAGTGAACGACCAGCCACGTGATCACTGCATGCGCGGTCAGGTGGTCAGTTCCTGATCAGCCACCTGATCAGTGCGTGCACAGTCCCCTGATCAGCGCCTGTCAGTCACTGATCACTGCCTGATAAACACGTGATCAGTGCCCGAACAGCCACGTCATCAGTGCATGCGCAGTCACGTGATCAGTGCATGATAGCCACGTGATCAGTGCGTGCACAGTCCCATGATCAGCGCCTGTCAGTCACTGATCATTGCCTGATAAACACGTGATCAGTGCATGATGAGCCATGTGATCAGTGCCCGATCAGCCACGTCATCAGTGCATGCGCAGTCACGTCATCAGTGCATGATAGCCACGTGATCAGTGCATGCTCAGTCACGTGATCTGGACTTGATCAGCCACGTGATCAGTGCCTGCAGAGTCACGTGATCAGGGCCTGCTGAGCTGCGTGATTCCTGCCGGCTCATCTGCATGACAATTGCCAGCTGAGCTGCGTGATTCCTGTCGGCTCATCTGCTTGACAATTGCCAGCTGAGCTGCGTGATTCCTGCCTGGTCACGTGCTTGATTATTGCCAGTTGAGCAGCATGATTCGTCACTGCTGAGCTCCATGCTTATTGCCTGCTGATTGCGTGGTTCGTGTCTGCTCAGCTCTTTGAGTATTGCCTCCTGAGGTCCCTGTTCGGTCGCCACCTGCCGGGGACCAGCCCCAACTGATCCAGGGTATTCGAAGGAGAGATGGCCTAGGCGACTATTTATATGCTAATCAGAGATGTCAAGAATAATAGTATGAGGAGAGCTCAGTAGGAAAATTCGGTGGAGAAAAGAGACTGAGTAGCTTGGTTTACGCGGAAGACCAATCAAACTTCAAGACAAGAAGTTTGCACCACTTACGTAGGCCGCAGGCGCCCTCTCGAATAGCGAAAGGTGCCTCACCCTAGACACCTTCTCGAGTGGGTCTTAGCAGCCCAGGCATAATTAGTAAGCGTGGTGGGTTCCGCGCTCCAGATGGAGACTCAGCTGGAAGTTAAAGGGAAGAATGACAAGGAACTTTATGAATTGGAGCTGTAAGTTAACTCTTTGACAGAGAGAGCGAGATGGTGGTGGGGGACAGCCCCCAGTGAAATCAGAGGTGAGAGCACAAAGCAATACAGTAGGCAGACTCCGGTTTTTTTGGGGGGAGATGCTCGAGAATATCCGGGTGGACTCCTGAGGCTCGATCCCGCATTTGCGTATGCCGAGCCTCCTTCCTCATGACCTTTGTCCAGAGTGGAATGCCTCCCCGGCTCCCGGCACATGATCAGTGCATGCTCAGTCACGATATCAGTGCCTGCTCAGCCACGTGATCACTGACGGCACAGTCACGTGATCAGCGCCTCTCAGTCACGTGATCACCGTATGATAAACACGTGATCAGTGAACGACCAGCCACGTGATCACTGCATGCGCGGTCAGGTGGTCAGTTCCTGATCAGCCACCTGATCAGTGCGTGCACAGTCCCCTGATCAGCGCCTGTCAGTCACTGATCACTGCCTGATAAACACGTGATCAGTGCCCGAACAGCCACGTCATCAGTGCATGCGCAGTCACGTGATCAGTGCATGATAGCCACGTGATCAGTGCGTGCACAGTCCCATGATCAGCGCCTGTCAGTCACTGATCATTGCCTGATAAACACGTGATCAGTGCATGATGAGCCATGTGATCAGTGCCCGATCAGCCACGTCATCAGTGCATGCGCAGTCACGTCATCAGTGCATGATAGCCACGTGATCAGTGCATGCTCAGTCACGTGATCTGGACTTGATCAGCCACGTGATCAGTGCCTGCAGAGTCACGTGATCAGGGCCTGCTGAGCTGCGTGATTCCTGCCGGCTCATCTGCATGACAATTGCCAGCTGAGCTGCGTGATTCCTGTCGGCTCATCTGCTTGACAATTGCCAGCTGAGCTGCGTGATTCCTGCCTGGTCACGTGCTTGATTATTGCCAGTTGAGCAGCATGATTCGTCACTGCTGAGCTCCATGCTTATTGCCTGCTGATTGCGTGGTTCGTGTCTGCTCAGCTCTTTGAGTATTGCCTCCTGAGGTCCCTGTTCGGTCGCCACCTGCCGGGGACCAGCCCCAACTGATCCAGGGTATTCGAAGGAGAGATGGCCTAGGCGACTATTTATATGCTAATCAGAGATGTCAAGAATAATAGTATGAGGAGAGCTCAGTAGGAAAATTCGGTGGAGAAAAGAGACTGAGTAGCTTGGTTTACGCGGAAGACCAATCAAACTTCAAGACAAGAAGTTTGCACCACTTACGTAGGCCGCAGGCGCCCTCTCGAATAGCGAAAGGTGCCTCACCCTAGACACCTTCTCGAGTGGGTCTTAGCAGCCCAGGCATAATTAGTAAGCGTGGTGGGTTCCGCGCTCCAGATGGAGACTCAGCTGGAAGTTAAAGGGAAGAATGACAAGGAACTTTATGAATTGGAGCTGTAAGTTAACTCTTTGACAGAGAGAGCGAGATGGTGGTGGGGGACAGCCCCCAGTGAAATCAGAGGTGAGAGCACAAAGCAATACAGTAGGCAGACTCCGGTTTTTTTGGGGGGAGATGCTCGAGAATATCCGGGTGGACTCCTGAGGCTCGATCCCGCATTTGCGTATGCCGAGCCTCCTTCCTCATGACCTTTGTCCAGAGTGGAATGCCTCCCCGGCTCCCGGCACATGATCAGTGCATGCTCAGTCACGATATCAGTGCCTGCTCAGCCACGTGATCACTGACGGCACAGTCACGTGATCAGCGCCTCTCAGTCACGTGATCACCGTATGATAAACACGTGATCAGTGAACGACCAGCCACGTGATCACTGCATGCGCGGTCAGGTGGTCAGTTCCTGATCAGCCACCTGATCAGTGCGTGCACAGTCCCCTGATCAGCGCCTGTCAGTCACTGATCACTGCCTGATAAACACGTGATCAGTGCCCGAACAGCCACGTCATCAGTGCATGCGCAGTCACGTGATCAGTGCATGATAGCCACGTGATCAGTGCGTGCACAGTCCCATGATCAGCGCCTGTCAGTCACTGATCATTGCCTGATAAACACGTGATCAGTGCATGATGAGCCATGTGATCAGTGCCCGATCAGCCACGTCATCAGTGCATGCGCAGTCACGTCATCAGTGCATGATAGCCACGTGATCAGTGCATGCTCAGTCACGTGATCTGGACTTGATCAGCCACGTGATCAGTGCCTGCAGAGTCACGTGATCAGGGCCTGCTGAGCTGCGTGATTCCTGCCGGCTCATCTGCATGACAATTGCCAGCTGAGCTGCGTGATTCCTGTCGGCTCATCTGCTTGACAATTGCCAGCTGAGCTGCGTGATTCCTGCCTGGTCACGTGCTTGATTATTGCCAGTTGAGCAGCATGATTCGTCACTGCTGAGCTCCATGCTTATTGCCTGCTGATTGCGTGGTTCGTGTCTGCTCAGCTCTTTGAGTATTGCCTCCTGAGGTCCCTGTTCGGTCGCCACCTGCCGGGGACCAGCCCCAACTGATCCAGGGTATTCGAAGGAGAGATGGCCTAGGCGACTATTTATATGCTAATCAGAGATGTCAAGAATAATAGTATGAGGAGAGCTCAGTAGGAAAATTCGGTGGAGAAAAGAGACTGAGTAGCTTGGTTTACGCGGAAGACCAATCAAACTTCAAGACAAGAAGTTTGCACCACTTACGTAGGCCGCAGGCGCCCTCTCGAATAGCGAAAGGTGCCTCACCCTAGACACCTTCTCGAGTGGGTCTTAGCAGCCCAGGCATAATTAGTAAGCGTGGTGGGTTCCGCGCTCCAGATGGAGACTCAGCTGGAAGTTAAAGGGAAGAATGACAAGGAACTTTATGAATTGGAGCTGTAAGTTAACTCTTTGACAGAGAGAGCGAGATGGTGGTGGGGGACAGCCCCCAGTGAAATCAGAGGTGAGAGCACAAAGCAATACAGTAGGCAGACTCCGGTTTTTTTGGGGGAGATGCTCGAGAATATCCGGGTGGACTCCTGAGGCTCGATCCCGCATTTGCGTATGCCGAGCCTCCTTCCTCATGACCTTTGTCCAGAGTGGAATGCCTCCCCGGCTCCCGGCACATGATCAGTGCATGCTCAGTCACGATATCAGTGCCTGCTCAGCCACGTGATCACTGACGGCACAGTCACGTGATCAGCGCCTCTCAGTCACGTGATCACCGTATGATAAACACGTGATCAGTGAACGACCAGCCACGTGATCACTGCATGCGCGGTCAGGTGGTCAGTTCCTGATCAGCCACCTGATCAGTGCGTGCACAGTCCCCTGATCAGCGCCTGTCAGTCACTGATCACTGCCTGATAAACACGTGATCAGTGCCCGAACAGCCACGTCATCAGTGCATGCGCAGTCACGTGATCAGTGCATGATAGCCACGTGATCAGTGCGTGCACAGTCCCATGATCAGCGCCTGTCAGTCACTGATCATTGCCTGATAAACACGTGATCAGTGCATGATGAGCCATGTGATCAGTGCCCGATCAGCCACGTCATCAGTGCATGCGCAGTCACGTCATCAGTGCATGATAGCCACGTGATCAGTGCATGCTCAGTCACGTGATCTGGACTTGATCAGCCACGTGATCAGTGCCTGCAGAGTCACGTGATCAGGGCCTGCTGAGCTGCGTGATTCCTGCCGGCTCATCTGCATGACAATTGCCAGCTGAGCTGCGTGATTCCTGTCGGCTCATCTGCTTGACAATTGCCAGCTGAGCTGCGTGATTCCTGCCTGGTCACGTGCTTGATTATTGCCAGTTGAGCAGCATGATTCGTCACTGCTGAGCTCCATGCTTATTGCCTGCTGATTGCGTGGTTCGTGTCTGCTCAGCTCTTTGAGTATTGCCTCCTGAGGTCCCTGTTCGGTCGCCACCTGCCGGGGACCAGCCCCAACTGATCCAGGGTATTCGAAGGAGAGATGGCCTAGGCGACTATTTATATGCTAATCAGAGATGTCAAGAATAATAGTATGAGGAGAGCTCAGTAGGAAAATTCGGTGGAGAAAAGAGACTGAGTAGCTTGGTTTACGCGGAAGACCAATCAAACTTCAAGACAAGAAGTTTGCACCACTTACGTAGGCCGCAGGCGCCCTCTCGAATAGCGAAAGGTGCCTCACCCTAGACACCTTCTCGAGTGGGTCTTAGCAGCCCAGGCATAATTAGTAAGCGTGGTGGGTTCCGCGCTCCAGATGGAGACTCAGCTGGAAGTTAAAGGGAAGAATGACAAGGAACTTTATGAATTGGAGCTGTAAGTTAACTCTTTGACAGAGAGAGCGAGATGGTGGTGGGGGACAGCCCCCAGTGAAATCAGAGGTGAGAGCACAAAGCAATACAGTAGGCAGACTCCGGTTTTTTTGGGGGGAGATGCTCGAGAATATCCGGGTGGACTCCTGAGGCTCGATCCCGCATTTGCGTATGCCGAGCCTCCTTCCTCATGACCTTTGTCCAGAGTGGAATGCCTCCCCGGCTCCCGGCACATGATCAGTGCATGCTCAGTCACGATATCAGTGCCTGCTCAGCCACGTGATCACTGACGGCACAGTCACGTGATCAGCGCCTCTCAGTCACGTGATCACCGTATGATAAACACGTGATCAGTGAACGACCAGCCACGTGATCACTGCATGCGCGGTCAGGTGGTCAGTTCCTGATCAGCCACCTGATCAGTGCGTGCACAGTCCCCTGATCAGCGCCTGTCAGTCACTGATCACTGCCTGATAAACACGTGATCAGTGCCCGAACAGCCACGTCATCAGTGCATGCGCAGTCACGTGATCAGTGCATGATAGCCACGTGATCAGTGCGTGCACAGTCCCATGATCAGCGCCTGTCAGTCACTGATCATTGCCTGATAAACACGTGATCAGTGCATGATGAGCCATGTGATCAGTGCCCGATCAGCCACGTCATCAGTGCATGCGCAGTCACGTCATCAGTGCATGATAGCCACGTGATCAGTGCATGCTCAGTCACGTGATCTGGACTTGATCAGCCACGTGATCAGTGCCTGCAGAGTCACGTGATCAGGGCCTGCTGAGCTGCGTGATTCCTGCCGGCTCATCTGCATGACAATTGCCAGCTGAGCTGCGTGATTCCTGTCGGCTCATCTGCTTGACAATTGCCAGCTGAGCTGCGTGATTCCTGCCTGGTCACGTGCTTGATTATTGCCAGTTGAGCAGCATGATTCGTCACTGCTGAGCTCCATGCTTATTGCCTGCTGATTGCGTGGTTCGTGTCTGCTCAGCTCTTTGAGTATTGCCTCCTGAGGTCCCTGTTCGGTCGCCACCTGCCGGGGACCAGCCCCAACTGATCCAGGGTATTCGAAGGAGAGATGGCCTAGGCGACTATTTATATGCTAATCAGAGATGTCAAGAATAATAGTATGAGGAGAGCTCAGTAGGAAAATTCGGTGGAGAAAAGAGACTGAGTAGCTTGGTTTACGCGGAAGACCAATCAAACTTCAAGACAAGAAGTTTGCACCACTTACGTAGGCCGCAGGCGCCCTCTCGAATAGCGAAAGGTGCCTCACCCTAGACACCTTCTCGAGTGGGTCTTAGCAGCCCAGGCATAATTAGTAAGCGTGGTGGGTTCCGCGCTCCAGATGGAGACTCAGCTGGAAGTTAAAGGGAAGAATGACAAGGAACTTTATGAATTGGAGCTGTAAGTTAACTCTTTGACAGAGAGAGCGAGATGGTGGTGGGGGACAGCCCCCAGTGAAATCAGAGGTGAGAGCACAAAGCAATACAGTAGGCAGACTCCGGTTTTTTTGGGGGGAGATGCTCGAGAATATCCGGGTGGACTCCTGAGGCTCGATCCCGCATTTGCGTATGCCGAGCCTCCTTCCTCATGACCTTTGTCCAGAGTGGAATGCCTCCCCGGCTCCCGGCACATGATCAGTGCATGCTCAGTCACGATATCAGTGCCTGCTCAGCCACGTGATCACTGACGGCACAGTCACGTGATCAGCGCCTCTCAGTCACGTGATCACCGTATGATAAACACGTGATCAGTGAACGACCAGCCACGTGATCACTGCATGCGCGGTCAGGTGGTCAGTTCCTGATCAGCCACCTGATCAGTGCGTGCACAGTCCCCTGATCAGCGCCTGTCAGTCACTGATCACTGCCTGATAAACACGTGATCAGTGCCCGAACAGCCACGTCATCAGTGCATGCGCAGTCACGTGATCAGTGCATGATAGCCACGTGATCAGTGCGTGCACAGTCCCATGATCAGCGCCTGTCAGTCACTGATCATTGCCTGATAAACACGTGATCAGTGCATGATGAGCCATGTGATCAGTGCCCGATCAGCCACGTCATCAGTGCATGCGCAGTCACGTCATCAGTGCATGATAGCCACGTGATCAGTGCATGCTCAGTCACGTGATCTGGACTTGATCAGCCACGTGATCAGTGCCTGCAGAGTCACGTGATCAGGGCCTGCTGAGCTGCGTGATTCCTGCCGGCTCATCTGCATGACAATTGCCAGCTGAGCTGCGTGATTCCTGTCGGCTCATCTGCTTGACAATTGCCAGCTGAGCTGCGTGATTCCTGCCTGGTCACGTGCTTGATTATTGCCAGTTGAGCAGCATGATTCGTCACTGCTGAGCTCCATGCTTATTGCCTGCTGATTGCGTGGTTCGTGTCTGCTCAGCTCTTTGAGTATTGCCTCCTGAGGTCCCTGTTCGGTCGCCACCTGCCGGGGACCAGCCCCAACTGATCCAGGGTATTCGAAGGAGAGATGGCCTAGGCGACTATTTATATGCTAATCAGAGATGTCAAGAATAATAGTATGAGGAGAGCTCAGTAGGAAAATTCGGTGGAGAAAAGAGACTGAGTAGCTTGGTTTACGCGGAAGACCAATCAAACTTCAAGACAAGAAGTTTGCACCACTTACGTAGGCCGCAGGCGCCCTCTCGAATAGCGAAAGGTGCCTCACCCTAGACACCTTCTCGAGTGGGTCTTAGCAGCCCAGGCATAATTAGTAAGCGTGGTGGGTTCCGCGCTCCAGATGGAGACTCAGCTGGAAGTTAAAGGGAAGAATGACAAGGAACTTTATGAATTGGAGCTGTAAGTTAACTCTTTGACAGAGAGAGCGAGATGGTGGTGGGGGACAGCCCCCAGTGAAATCAGAGGTGAGAGCACAAAGCAATACAGTAGGCAGACTCCGGTTTTTTTGGGGGAGATGCTCGAGAATATCCGGGTGGACTCCTGAGGCTCGATCCCGCATTTGCGTATGCCGAGCCTCCTTCCTCATGACCTTTGTCCAGAGTGGAATGCCTCCCCGGCTCCCGGCACATGATCAGTGCATGCTCAGTCACGATATCAGTGCCTGCTCAGCCACGTGATCACTGACGGCACAGTCACGTGATCAGCGCCTCTCAGTCACGTGATCACCGTATGATAAACACGTGATCAGTGAACGACCAGCCACGTGATCACTGCATGCGCGGTCAGGTGGTCAGTTCCTGATCAGCCACCTGATCAGTGCGTGCACAGTCCCCTGATCAGCGCCTGTCAGTCACTGATCACTGCCTGATAAACACGTGATCAGTGCCCGAACAGCCACGTCATCAGTGCATGCGCAGTCACGTGATCAGTGCATGATAGCCACGTGATCAGTGCGTGCACAGTCCCATGATCAGCGCCTGTCAGTCACTGATCATTGCCTGATAAACACGTGATCAGTGCATGATGAGCCATGTGATCAGTGCCCGATCAGCCACGTCATCAGTGCATGCGCAGTCACGTCATCAGTGCATGATAGCCACGTGATCAGTGCATGCTCAGTCACGTGATCTGGACTTGATCAGCCACGTGATCAGTGCCTGCAGAGTCACGTGATCAGGGCCTGCTGAGCTGCGTGATTCCTGCCGGCTCATCTGCATGACAATTGCCATCTGAGCTGCGTGATTCCTGTCGGCTCATCTGCTTGACAATTGCCAGCTGAGCTGCGTGATTCCTGCCTGGTCACGTGCTTGATTATTGCCAGTTGAGCAGCATGATTCGTCACTGCTGAGCTCCATGCTTATTGCCTGCTGATTGCGTGGTTCGTGTCTGCTCAGCTCTTTGAGTATTGCCTCCTGAGGTCCCTGTTCGGTCGCCACCTGCCGGGGACCAGCCCCAACTGATCCAGGGTATTCGAAGGAGAGATGGCCTAGGCGACTATTTATATGCTAATCAGAGATGTCAAGAATAATAGTATGAGGAGAGCTCAGTAGGAAAATTCGGTGGAGAAAAGAGACTGAGTAGCTTGGTTTACGCGGAAGACCAATCAAACTTCAAGACAAGAAGTTTGCACCACTTACGTAGGCCGCAGGCGCCCTCTCGAATAGCGAAAGGTGCCTCACCCTAGACACCTTCTCGAGTGGGTCTTAGCAGCCCAGGCATAATTAGTAAGCGTGGTGGGTTCCGCGCTCCAGATGGAGACTCAGCTGGAAGTTAAAGGGAAGAATGACAAGGAACTTTATGAATTGGAGCTGTAAGTTAACTCTTTGACAGAGAGAGCGAGATGGTGGTGGGGGACAGCCCCCAGTGAAATCAGAGGTGAGAGCACAAAGCAATACAGTAGGCAGACTCCGGTTTTTTTGGGGGGAGATGCTCGAGAATATCCGGGTGGACTCCTGAGGCTCGATCCCGCATTTGCGTATGCCGAGCCTCCTTCCTCATGACCTTTGTCCAGAGTGGAATGCCTCCCCGGCTCCCGGCACATGATCAGTGCATGCTCAGTCACGATATCAGTGCCTGCTCAGCCACGTGATCACTGACGGCACAGTCACGTGATCAGCGCCTCTCAGTCACGTGATCACCGTATGATAAACACGTGATCAGTGAACGACCAGCCACGTGATCACTGCATGCGCGGTCAGGTGGTCAGTTCCTGATCAGCCACCTGATCAGTGCGTGCACAGTCCCCTGATCAGCGCCTGTCAGTCACTGATCACTGCCTGATAAACACGTGATCAGTGCCCGAACAGCCACGTCATCAGTGCATGCGCAGTCACGTGATCAGTGCATGATAGCCACGTGATCAGTGCGTGCACAGTCCCATGATCAGCGCCTGTCAGTCACTGATCATTGCCTGATAAACACGTGATCAGTGCATGATGAGCCATGTGATCAGTGCCCGATCAGCCACGTCATCAGTGCATGCGCAGTCACGTCATCAGTGCATGATAGCCACGTGATCAGTGCATGCTCAGTCACGTGATCTGGACTTGATCAGCCACGTGATCAGTGCCTGCAGAGTCACGTGATCAGGGCCTGCTGAGCTGCGTGATTCCTGCCGGCTCATCTGCATGACAATTGCCAGCTGAGCTGCGTGATTCCTGTCGGCTCATCTGCTTGACAATTGCCAGCTGAGCTGCGTGATTCCTGCCTGGTCACGTGCTTGATTATTGCCAGTTGAGCAGCATGATTCGTCACTGCTGAGCTCCATGCTTATTGCCTGCTGATTGCGTGGTTCGTGTCTGCTCAGCTCTTTGAGTATTGCCTCCTGAGGTCCCTGTTCGGTCGCCACCTGCCGGGGACCAGCCCCAACTGATCCAGGGTATTCGAAGGAGAGATGGCCTAGGCGACTATTTATATGCTAATCAGAGATGTCAAGAATAATAGTATGAGGAGAGCTCAGTAGGAAAATTCGGTGGAGAAAAGAGACTGAGTAGCTTGGTTTACGCGGAAGACCAATCAAACTTCAAGACAAGAAGTTTGCACCACTTACGTAGGCCGCAGGCGCCCTCTCGAATAGCGAAAGGTGCCTCACCCTAGACACCTTCTCGAGTGGGTCTTAGCAGCCCAGGCATAATTAGTAAGCGTGGTGGGTTCCGCGCTCCAGATGGAGACTCAGCTGGAAGTTAAAGGGAAGAATGACAAGGAACTTTATGAATTGGAGCTGTAAGTTAACTCTTTGACAGAGAGAGCGAGATGGTGGTGGGGGACAGCCCCCAGTGAAATCAGAGGTGAGAGCACAAAGCAATACAGTAGGCAGACTCCGGTTTTTTTGGGGGAGATGCTCGAGAATATCCGGGTGGACTCCTGAGGCTC
This sequence comes from Bos javanicus, assembly GCF_032452875.1. Classification (NCBI taxonomy): domain Eukaryota; kingdom Metazoa; phylum Chordata; class Mammalia; order Artiodactyla; family Bovidae; genus Bos; species Bos javanicus. Next base: position 462,250 of record NW_026893706.1, read on the forward strand.
GATCCCGCATTTGCGTATGCCGAGCCTCCTTCCTCATGACCTTTGTCCAGAGTGGAATGCCTCCCCGGCTCCCGGCACATGATCAGTGCATGCTCAGTCACGATATCAGTGCCTGCTCAGCCACGTGATCACTGACGGCACAGTCACGTGATCAGCGCCTCTCAGTCACGTGATCACCGTATGATAAACACGTGATCAGTGAACGACCAGCCACGTGATCACTGCATGCGCGGTCAGGTGGTCAGTTCCTGATCAGCCACCTGATCAGTGCGTGCACAGTCCCCTGATCAGCGCCTGTCAGTCACTGATCACTGCCTGATAAACACGTGATCAGTGCCCGAACAGCCACGTCATCAGTGCATGCGCAGTCACGTGATCAGTGCATGATAGCCACGTGATCAGTGCGTGCACAGTCCCATGATCAGCGCCTGTCAGTCACTGATCATTGCCTGATAAACACGTGATCAGTGCATGATGAGCCATGTGATCAGTGCCCGATCAGCCACGTCATCAGTGCATGCGCAGTCACGTCATCAGTGCATGATAGCCACGTGATCAGTGCATGCTCAGTCACGTGATCTGGACTTGATCAGCCACGTGATCAGTGCCTGCAGAGTCACGTGATCAGGGCCTGCTGAGCTGCGTGATTCCTGCCGGCTCATCTGCATGACAATTGCCATCTGAGCTGCGTGATTCCTGTCGGCTCATCTGCTTGACAATTGCCAGCTGAGCTGCGTGATTCCTGCCTGGTCACGTGCTTGATTATTGCCAGTTGAGCAGCATGATTCGTCACTGCTGAGCTCCATGCTTATTGCCTGCTGATTGCGTGGTTCGTGTCTGCTCAGCTCTTTGAGTATTGCCTCCTGAGGTCCCTGTTCGGTCGCCACCTGCCGGGGACCAGCCCCAACTGATCCAGGGTATTCGAAGGAGAGATGGCCTAGGCGACTATTTATATGCTAATCAGAGATGTCAAGAATAATAGTATGAGGAGAGCTCAGTAGGAAAATTCGGTGGAGAAAAGAGACTGAGTAGCTTGGTTTACGCGGAAGACCAATCAAACTTCAAGACAAGAAGTTTGCACCACTTACGTAGGCCGCAGGCGCCCTCTCGAATAGCGAAAGGTGCCTCACCCTAGACACCTTCTCGAGTGGGTCTTAGCAGCCCAGGCATAATTAGTAAGCGTGGTGGGTTCCGCGCTCCAGATGGAGACTCAGCTGGAAGTTAAAGGGAAGAATGACAAGGAACTTTATGAATTGGAGCTGTAAGTTAACTCTTTGACAGAGAGAGCGAGATGGTGGTGGGGGACAGCCCCCAGTGAAATCAGAGGTGAGAGCACAAAGCAATACAGTAGGCAGACTCCGGTTTTTTTGGGGGGAGATGCTCGAGAATATCCGGGTGGACTCCTGAGGCTCGATCCCGCATTTGCGTATGCCGAGCCTCCTTCCTCATGACCTTTGTCCAGAGTGGAATGCCTCCCCGGCTCCCGGCACATGATCAGTGCATGCTCAGTCACGATATCAGTGCCTGCTCAGCCACGTGATCACTGACGGCACAGTCACGTGATCAGCGCCTCTCAGTCACGTGATCACCGTATGATAAACACGTGATCAGTGAACGACCAGCCACGTGATCACTGCATGCGCGGTCAGGTGGTCAGTTCCTGATCAGCCACCTGATCAGTGCGTGCACAGTCCCCTGATCAGCGCCTGTCAGTCACTGATCACTGCCTGATAAACACGTGATCAGTGCCCGAACAGCCACGTCATCAGTGCATGCGCAGTCACGTGATCAGTGCATGATAGCCACGTGATCAGTGCGTGCACAGTCCCATGATCAGCGCCTGTCAGTCACTGATCATTGCCTGATAAACACGTGATCAGTGCATGATGAGCCATGTGATCAGTGCCCGATCAGCCACGTCATCAGTGCATGCGCAGTCACGTCATCAGTGCATGATAGCCACGTGATCAGTGCATGCTCAGTCACGTGATCTGGACTTGATCAGCCACGTGATCAGTGCCTGCAGAGTCACGTGATCAGGGCCTGCTGAGCTGCGTGATTCCTGCCGGCTCATCTGCATGACAATTGCCATCTGAGCTGCGTGATTCCTGTCGGCTCATCTGCTTGACAATTGCCAGCTGAGCTGCGTGATTCCTGCCTGGTCACGTGCTTGATTATTGCCAGTTGAGCAGCATGATTCGTCACTGCTGAGCTCCATGCTTATTGCCTGCTGATTGCGTGGTTCGTGTCTGCTCAGCTCTTTGAGTATTGCCTCCTGAGGTCCCTGTTCGGTCGCCACCTGCCGGGGACCAGCCCCAACTGATCCAGGGTATTCGAAGGAGAGATGGCCTAGGCGACTATTTATATGCTAATCAGAGATGTCAAGAATAATAGTATGAGGAGAGCTCAGTAGGAAAATTCGGTGGAGAAAAGAGACTGAGTAGCTTGGTTTACGCGGAAGACCAATCAAACTTCAAGACAAGAAGTTTGCACCACTTACGTAGGCCGCAGGCGCCCTCTCGAATAGCGAAAGGTGCCTCACCCTAGACACCTTCTCGAGTGGGTCTTAGCAGCCCAGGCATAATTAGTAAGCGTGGTGGGTTCCGCGCTCCAGATGGAGACTCAGCTGGAAGTTAAAGGGAAGAATGACAAGGAACTTTATGAATTGGAGCTGTAAGTTAACTCTTTGACAGAGAGAGCGAGATGGTGGTGGGGGACAGCCCCCAGTGAAATCAGAGGTGAGAGCACAAAGCAATACAGTAGGCAGACTCCGGTTTTTTTGGGGGAGATGCTCGAGAATATCCGGGTGGACTCCTGAGGCTCGATCCCGCATTTGCGTATGCCGAGCCTCCTTCCTCATGACCTTTGTCCAGAGTGGAATGCCTCCCCGGCTCCCGGCACATGATCAGTGCATGCTCAGTCACGATATCAGTGCCTGCTCAGCCACGTGATCACTGACGGCACAGTCACGTGATCAGCGCCTCTCAGTCACGTGATCACCGTATGATAAACACGTGATCAGTGAACGACCAGCCACGTGATCACTGCATGCGCGGTCAGGTGGTCAGTTCCTGATCAGCCACCTGATCAGTGCGTGCACAGTCCCCTGATCAGCGCCTGTCAGTCACTGATCACTGCCTGATAAACACGTGATCAGTGCCCGAACAGCCACGTCATCAGTGCATGCGCAGTCACGTGATCAGTGCATGATAGCCACGTGATCAGTGCGTGCACAGTCCCATGATCAGCGCCTGTCAGTCACTGATCATTGCCTGATAAACACGTGATCAGTGCATGATGAGCCATGTGATCAGTGCCCGATCAGCCACGTCATCAGTGCATGCGCAGTCACGTCATCAGTGCATGATAGCCACGTGATCAGTGCATGCTCAGTCACGTGATCTGGACTTGATCAGCCACGTGATCAGTGCCTGCAGAGTCACGTGATCAGGGCCTGCTGAGCTGCGTGATTCCTGCCGGCTCATCTGCATGACAATTGCCATCTGAGCTGCGTGATTCCTGTCGGCTCATCTGCTTGACAATTGCCAGCTGAGCTGCGTGATTCCTGCCTGGTCACGTGCTTGATTATTGCCAGTTGAGCAGCATGATTCGTCACTGCTGAGCTCCATGCTTATTGCCTGCTGATTGCGTGGTTCGTGTCTGCTCAGCTCTTTGAGTATTGCCTCCTGAGGTCCCTGTTCGGTCGCCACCTGCCGGGGACCAGCCCCAACTGATCCAGGGTATTCGAAGGAGAGATGGCCTAGGCGACTATTTATATGCTAATCAGAGATGTCAAGAATAATAGTATGAGGAGAGCTCAGTAGGAAAATTCGGTGGAGAAAAGAGACTGAGTAGCTTGGTTTACGCGGAAGACCAATCAAACTTCAAGACAAGAAGTTTGCACCACTTACGTAGGCCGCAGGCGCCCTCTCGAATAGCGAAAGGTGCCTCACCCTAGACACCTTCTCGAGTGGGTCTTAGCAGCCCAGGCATAATTAGTAAGCGTGGTGGGTTCCGCGCTCCAGATGGAGACTCAGCTGGAAGTTAAAGGGAAGAATGACAAGGAACTTTATGAATTGGAGCTGTAAGTTAACTCTTTGACAGAGAGAGCGAGATGGTGGTGGGGGACAGCCCCCAGTGAAATCAGAGGTGAGAGCACAAAGCAATACAGTAGGCAGACTCCGGTTTTTTTGGGGGAGATGCTCGAGAATATCCGGGTGGACTCCTGAGGCTCGATCCCGCATTTGCGTATGCCGAGCCTCCTTCCTCATGACCTTTGTCCAGAGTGGAATGCCTCCCCGGCTCCCGGCACATGATCAGTGCATGCTCAGTCACGATATCAGTGCCTGCTCAGCCACGTGATCACTGACGGCACAGTCACGTGATCAGCGCCTCTCAGTCACGTGATCACCGTATGATAAACACGTGATCAGTGAACGACCAGCCACGTGATCACTGCATGCGCGGTCAGGTGGTCAGTTCCTGATCAGCCACCTGATCAGTGCGTGCACAGTCCCCTGATCAGCGCCTGTCAGTCACTGATCACTGCCTGATAAACACGTGATCAGTGCCCGAACAGCCACGTCATCAGTGCATGCGCAGTCACGTGATCAGTGCATGATAGCCACGTGATCAGTGCGTGCACAGTCCCATGATCAGCGCCTGTCAGTCACTGATCATTGCCTGATAAACACGTGATCAGTGCATGATGAGCCATGTGATCAGTGCCCGATCAGCCACGTCATCAGTGCATGCGCAGTCACGTCATCAGTGCATGATAGCCACGTGATCAGTGCATGCTCAGTCACGTGATCTGGACTTGATCAGCCACGTGATCAGTGCCTGCAGAGTCACGTGATCAGGGCCTGCTGAGCTGCGTGATTCCTGCCGGCTCATCTGCATGACAATTGCCAGCTGAGCTGCGTGATTCCTGTCGGCTCATCTGCTTGACAATTGCCAGCTGAGCTGCGTGATTCCTGCCTGGTCACGTGCTTGATTATTGCCAGTTGAGCAGCATGATTCGTCACTGCTGAGCTCCATGCTTATTGCCTGCTGATTGCGTGGTTCGTGTCTGCTCAGCTCTTTGAGTATTGCCTCCTGAGGTCCCTGTTCGGTCGCCACCTGCCGGGGACCAGCCCCAACTGATCCAGGGTATTCGAAGGAGAGATGGCCTAGGCGACTATTTATATGCTAATCAGAGATGTCAAGAATAATAGTATGAGGAGAGCTCAGTAGGAAAATTCGGTGGAGAAAAGAGACTGAGTAGCTTGGTTTACGCGGAAGACCAATCAAACTTCAAGACAAGAAGTTTGCACCACTTACGTAGGCCGCAGGCGCCCTCTCGAATAGCGAAAGGTGCCTCACCCTAGACACCTTCTCGAGTGGGTCTTAGCAGCCCAGGCATAATTAGTAAGCGTGGTGGGTTCCGCGCTCCAGATGGAGACTCAGCTGGAAGTTAAAGGGAAGAATGACAAGGAACTTTATGAATTGGAGCTGTAAGTTAACTCTTTGACAGAGAGAGCGAGATGGTGGTGGGGGACAGCCCCCAGTGAAATCAGAGGTGAGAGCACAAAGCAATACAGTAGGCAGACTCCGGTTTTTTTGGGGGGAGATGCTCGAGAATATCCGGGTGGACTCCTGAGGCTCGATCCCGCATTTGCGTATGCCGAGCCTCCTTCCTCATGACCTTTGTCCAGAGTGGAATGCCTCCCCGGCTCCCGGCACATGATCAGTGCATGCTCAGTCACGATATCAGTGCCTGCTCAGCCACGTGATCACTGACGGCACAGTCACGTGATCAGCGCCTCTCAGTCACGTGATCACCGTATGATAAACACGTGATCAGTGAACGACCAGCCACGTGATCACTGCATGCGCGGTCAGGTGGTCAGTTCCTGATCAGCCACCTGATCAGTGCGTGCACAGTCCCCTGATCAGCGCCTGTCAGTCACTGATCACTGCCTGATAAACACGTGATCAGTGCCCGAACAGCCACGTCATCAGTGCATGCGCAGTCACGTGATCAGTGCATGATAGCCACGTGATCAGTGCGTGCACAGTCCCATGATCAGCGCCTGTCAGTCACTGATCATTGCCTGATAAACACGTGATCAGTGCATGATGAGCCATGTGATCAGTGCCCGATCAGCCACGTCATCAGTGCATGCGCAGTCACGTCATCAGTGCATGATAGCCACGTGATCAGTGCATGCTCAGTCACGTGATCTGGACTTGATCAGCCACGTGATCAGTGCCTGCAGAGTCACGTGATCAGGGCCTGCTGAGCTGCGTGATTCCTGCCGGCTCATCTGCATGACAATTGCCAGCTGAGCTGCGTGATTCCTGTCGGCTCATCTGCTTGACAATTGCCAGCTGAGCTGCGTGATTCCTGCCTGGTCACGTGCTTGATTATTGCCAGTTGAGCAGCATGATTCGTCACTGCTGAGCTCCATGCTTATTGCCTGCTGATTGCGTGGTTCGTGTCTGCTCAGCTCTTTGAGTATTGCCTCCTGAGGTCCCTGTTCGGTCGCCACCTGCCGGGGACCAGCCCCAACTGATCCAGGGTATTCGAAGGAGAGATGGCCTAGGCGACTATTTATATGCTAATCAGAGATGTCAAGAATAATAGTATGAGGAGAGCTCAGTAGGAAAATTCGGTGGAGAAAAGAGACTGAGTAGCTTGGTTTACGCGGAAGACCAATCAAACTTCAAGACAAGAAGTTTGCACCACTTACGTAGGCCGCAGGCGCCCTCTCGAATAGCGAAAGGTGCCTCACCCTAGACACCTTCTCGAGTGGGTCTTAGCAGCCCAGGCATAATTAGTAAGCGTGGTGGGTTCCGCGCTCCAGATGGAGACTCAGCTGGAAGTTAAAGGGAAGAATGACAAGGAACTTTATGAATTGGAGCTGTAAGTTAACTCTTTGACAGAGAGAGCGAGATGGTGGTGGGGGACAGCCCCCAGTGAAATCAGAGGTGAGAGCACAAAGCAATACAGTAGGCAGACTCCGGTTTTTTTGGGGGGAGATGCTCGAGAATATCCGGGTGGACTCCTGAGGCTCGATCCCGCATTTGCGTATGCCGAGCCTCCTTCCTCATGACCTTTGTCCAGAGTGGAATGCCTCCCCGGCTCCCGGCACATGATCAGTGCATGCTCAGTCACGATATCAGTGCCTGCTCAGCCACGTGATCACTGACGGCACAGTCACGTGATCAGCGCCTCTCAGTCACGTGATCACCGTATGATAAACACGTGATCAGTGAACGACCAGCCACGTGATCACTGCATGCGCGGTCAGGTGGTCAGTTCCTGATCAGCCACCTGATCAGTGCGTGCACAGTCCCCTGATCAGCGCCTGTCAGTCACTGATCACTGCCTGATAAACACGTGATCAGTGCCCGAACAGCCACGTCATCAGTGCATGCGCAGTCACGTGATCAGTGCATGATAGCCACGTGATCAGTGCGTGCACAGTCCCATGATCAGCGCCTGTCAGTCACTGATCATTGCCTGATAAACACGTGATCAGTGCATGATGAGCCATGTGATCAGTGCCCGATCAGCCACGTCATCAGTGCATGCGCAGTCACGTCATCAGTGCATGATAGCCACGTGATCAGTGCATGCTCAGTCACGTGATCTGGACTTGATCAGCCACGTGATCAGTGCCTGCAGAGTCACGTGATCAGGGCCTGCTGAGCTGCGTGATTCCTGCCGGCTCATCTGCATGACAATTGCCATCTGAGCTGCGTGATTCCTGTCGGCTCATCTGCTTGACAATTGCCAGCTGAGCTGCGTGATTCCTGCCTGGTCACGTGCTTGATTATTGCCAGTTGAGCAGCATGATTCGTCACTGCTGAGCTCCATGCTTATTGCCTGCTGATTGCGTGGTTCGTGTCTGCTCAGCTCTTTGAGTATTGCCTCCTGAGGTCCCTGTTCGGTCGCCACCTGCCGGGGACCAGCCCCAACTGATCCAGGGTATTCGAAGGAGAGATGGCCTAGGCGACTATTTATATGCTAATCAGAGATGTCAAGAATAATAGTATGAGGAGAGCTCAGTAGGAAAATTCGGTGGAGAAAAGAGACTGAGTAGCTTGGTTTACGCGGAAGACCAATCAAACTTCAAGACAAGAAGTTTGCACCACTTACGTAGGCCGCAGGCGCCCTCTCGAATAGCGAAAGGTGCCTCACCCTAGACACCTTCTCGAGTGGGTCTTAGCAGCCCAGGCATAATTAGTAAGCGTGGTGGGTTCCGCGCTCCAGATGGAGACTCAGCTGGAAGTTAAAGGGAAGAATGACAAGGAACTTTATGAATTGGAGCTGTAAGTTAACTCTTTGACAGAGAGAGCGAGATGGTGGTGGGGGACAGCCCCCAGTGAAATCAGAGGTGAGAGCACAAAGCAATACAGTAGGCAGACTCCGGTTTTTTTGGGGGGAGATGCTCGAGAATATCCGGGTGGACTCCTGAGGCTCGATCCCGCATTTGCGTATGCCGAGCCTCCTTCCTCATGACCTTTGTCCAGAGTGGAATGCCTCCCCGGCTCCCGGCACATGATCAGTGCATGCTCAGTCACGATATCAGTGCCTGCTCAGCCACGTGATCACTGACGGCACAGTCACGTGATCAGCGCCTCTCAGTCACGTGATCACCGTATGATAAACACGTGATCAGTGAACGACCAGCCACGTGATCACTGCATGCGCGGTCAGGTGGTCAGTTCCTGATCAGCCACCTGATCAGTGCGTGCACAGTCCCCTGATCAGCGCCTGTCAGTCACTGATCACTGCCTGATAAACACGTGATCAGTGCCCGAACAGCCACGTCATCAGTGCATGCGCAGTCACGTGATCAGTGCATGATAGCCACGTGATCAGTGCGTGCACAGTCCCATGATCAGCGCCTGTCAGTCACTGATCATTGCCTGATAAACACGTGATCAGTGCATGATGAGCCATGTGATCAGTGCCCGATCAGCCACGTCATCAGTGCATGCGCAGTCACGTCATCAGTGCATGATAGCCACGTGATCAGTGCATGCTCAGTCACGTGATCTGGACTTGATCAGCCACGTGATCAGTGCCTGCAGAGTCACGTGATCAGGGCCTGCTGAGCTGCGTGATTCCTGCCGGCTCATCTGCATGACAATTGCCAGCTGAGCTGCGTGATTCCTGTCGGCTCATCTGCTTGACAATTGCCAGCTGAGCTGCGTGATTCCTGCCTGGTCACGTGCTTGATTATTGCCAGTTGAGCAGCATGATTCGTCACTGCTGAGCTCCATGCTTATTGCCTGCTGATTGCGTGGTTCGTGTCTGCTCAGCTCTTTGAGTATTGCCTCCTGAGGTCCCTGTTCGGTCGCCACCTGCCGGGGACCAGCCCCAACTGATCCAGGGTATTCGAAGGAGAGATGGCCTAGGCGACTATTTATATGCTAATCAGAGATGTCAAGAATAATAGTATGAGGAGAGCTCAGTAGGAAAATTCGGTGGAGAAAAGAGACTGAGTAGCTTGGTTTACGCGGAAGACCAATCAAACTTCAAGACAAGAAGTTTGCACCACTTACGTAGGCCGCAGGCGCCCTCTCGAATAGCGAAAGGTGCCTCACCCTAGACACCTTCTCGAGTGGGTCTTAGCAGCCCAGGCATAATTAGTAAGCGTGGTGGGTTCCGCGCTCCAGATGGAGACTCAGCTGGAAGTTAAAGGGAAGAATGACAAGGAACTTTATGAATTGGAGCTGTAAGTTAACTCTTTGACAGAGAGAGCGAGATGGTGGTGGGGGACAGCCCCCAGTGAAATCAGAGGTGAGAGCACAAAGCAATACAGTAGGCAGACTCCGGTTTTTTTGGGGGGAGATGCTCGAGAATATCCGGGTGGACTCCTGAGGCTCGATCCCGCATTTGCGTATGCCGAGCCTCCTTCCTCATGACCTTTGTCCAGAGTGGAATGCCTCCCCGGCTCCCGGCACATGATCAGTGCATGCTCAGTCACGATATCAGTGCCTGCTCAGCCACGTGATCACTGACGGCACAGTCACGTGATCAGCGCCTCTCAGTCACGTGATCACCGTATGATAAACACGTGATCAGTGAACGACCAGCCACGTGATCACTGCATGCGCGGTCAGGTGGTCAGTTCCTGATCAGCCACCTGATCAGTGCGTGCACAGTCCCCTGATCAGCGCCTGTCAGTCACTGATCACTGCCTGATAAACACGTGATCAGTGCCCGAACAGCCACGTCATCAGTGCATGCGCAGTCACGTGATCAGTGCATGATAGCCACGTGATCAGTGCGTGCACAGTCCCATGATCAGCGCCTGTCAGTCACTGATCATTGCCTGATAAACACGTGATCAGTGCATGATGAGCCATGTGATCAGTGCCCGATCAGCCACGTCATCAGTGCATGCGCAGTCACGTCATCAGTGCATGATAGCCACGTGATCAGTGCATGCTCAGTCACGTGATCTGGACTTGATCAGCCACGTGATCAGTGCCTGCAGAGTCACGTGATCAGGGCCTGCTGAGCTGCGTGATTCCTGCCGGCTCATCTGCATGACAATTGCCATCTGAGCTGCGTGATTCCTGTCGGCTCATCTGCTTGACAATTGCCAGCTGAGCTGCGTGATTCCTGCCTGGTCACGTGCTTGATTATTGCCAGTTGAGCAGCATGATTCGTCACTGCTGAGCTCCATGCTTATTGCCTGCTGATTGCGTGGTTCGTGTCTGCTCAGCTCTTTGAGTATTGCCTCCTGAGGTCCCTGTTCGGTCGCCACCTGCCGGGGACCAGCCCCAACTGATCCAGGGTATTCGAAGGAGAGATGGCCTAGGCGACTATTTATATGCTAATCAGAGATGTCAAGAATAATAGTATGAGGAGAGCTCAGTAGGAAAATTCGGTGGAGAAAAGAGACTGAGTAGCTTGGTTTACGCGGAAGACCAATCAAACTTCAAGACAAGAAGTTTGCACCACTTACGTAGGCCGCAGGCGCCCTCTCGAATAGCGAAAGGTGCCTCACCCTAGACACCTTCTCGAGTGGGTCTTAGCAGCCCAGGCATAATTAGTAAGCGTGGTGGGTTCCGCGCTCCAGATGGAGACTCAGCTGGAAGTTAAAGGGAAGAATGACAAGGAACTTTATGAATTGGAGCTGTAAGTTAACTCTTTGACAGAGAGAGCGAGATGGTGGTGGGGGACAGCCCCCAGTGAAATCAGAGGTGAGAGCACAAAGCAATACAGTAGGCAGACTCCGGTTTTTTTGGGGGAGATGCTCGAGAATATCCGGGTGGACTCCTGAGGCTCGATCCCGCATTTGCGTATGCCGAGCCTCCTTCCTCATGACCTTTGTCCAGAGTGGAATGCCTCCCCGGCTCCCGGCACATGATCAGTGCATGCTCAGTCACGATATCAGTGCCTGCTCAGCCACGTGATCACTGACGGCACAGTCACGTGATCAGCGCCTCTCAGTCACGTGATCACCGTATGATAAACACGTGATCAGTGAACGACCAGCCACGTGATCACTGCATGCGCGGTCAGGTGGTCAGTTCCTGATCAGCCACCTGATCAGTGCGTGCACAGTCCCCTGATCAGCGCCTGTCAGTCACTGATCACTGCCTGATAAACACGTGATCAGTGCCCGAACAGCCACGTCATCAGTGCATGCGCAGTCACGTGATCAGTGCATGATAGCCACGTGATCAGTGCGTGCACAGTCCCATGATCAGCGCCTGTCAGTCACTGATCATTGCCTGATAAACACGTGATCAGTGCATGATGAGCCATGTGATCAGTGCCCGATCAGCCACGTCATCAGTGCATGCGCAGTCACGTCATCAGTGCATGATAGCCACGTGATCAGTGCATGCTCAGTCACGTGATCTGGACTTGATCAGCCACGTGATCAGTGCCTGCAGAGTCACGTGATCAGGGCCTGCTGAGCTGCGTGATTCCTGCCGGCTCATCTGCATGACAATTGCCATCTGAGCTGCGTGATTCCTGTCGGCTCATCTGCTTGACAATTGCCAGCTGAGCTGCGTGATTCCTGCCTGGTCACGTGCTTGATTATTGCCAGTTGAGCAGCATGATTCGTCACTGCTGAGCTCCATGCTTATTGCCTGCTGATTGCGTGGTTCGTGTCTGCTCAGCTCTTTGAGTATTGCCTCCTGAGGTCCCTGTTCGGTCGCCACCTGCCGGGGACCAGCCCCAACTGATCCAGGGTATTCGAAGGAGAGATGGCCTAGGCGACTATTTATATGCTAATCAGAGATGTCAAGAATAATAGTATGAGGAGAGCTCAGTAGGAAAATTCGGTGGAGAAAAGAGACTGAGTAGCTTGGTTTACGCGGAAGACCAATCAAACTTCAAGACAAGAAGTTTGCACCACTTACGTAGGCCGCAGGCGCCCTCTCGAATAGCGAAAGGTGCCTCACCCTAGACACCTTCTCGAGTGGGTCTTAGCAGCCCAGGCATAATTAGTAAGCGTGGTGGGTTCCGCGCTCCAGATGGAGACTCAGCTGGAAGTTAAAGGGAAGAATGACAAGGAACTTTATGAATTGGAGCTGTAAGTTAACTCTTTGACAGAGAGAGCGAGATGGTGGTGGGGGACAGCCCCCAGTGAAATCAGAGGTGAGAGCACAAAGCAATACAGTAGGCAGACTCCGGTTTTTTTGGGGGGAGATGCTCGAGAATATCCGGGTGGACTCCTGAGGCTCGATCCCGCATTTGCGTATGCCGAGCCTCCTTCCTCATGACCTTTGTCCAGAGTGGAATGCCTCCCCGGCTCCCGGCACATGATCAGTGCATGCTCAGTCACGATATCAGTGCCTGCTCAGCCACGTGATCACTGACGGCACAGTCACGTGATCAGCGCCTCTCAGTCACGTGATCACCGTATGATAAACACGTGATCAGTGAACGACCAGCCACGTGATCACTGCATGCGCGGTCAGGTGGTCAGTTCCTGATCAGCCACCTGATCAGTGCGTGCACAGTCCCCTGATCAGCGCCTGTCAGTCACTGATCACTGCCTGATAAACACGTGATCAGTGCCCGAACAGCCACGTCATCAGTGCATGCGCAGTCACGTGATCAGTGCATGATAGCCACGTGATCAGTGCGTGCACAGTCCCATGATCAGCGCCTGTCAGTCACTGATCATTGCCTGATAAACACGTGATCAGTGCATGATGAGCCATGTGATCAGTGCCCGATCAGCCACGTCATCAGTGCATGCGCAGTCACGTCATCAGTGCATGATAGCCACGTGATCAGTGCATGCTCAGTCACGTGATCTGGACTTGATCAGCCACGTGATCAGTGCCTGCAGAGTCACGTGATCAGGGCCTGCTGAGCTGCGTGATTCCTGCCGGCTCATCTGCATGACAATTGCCATCTGAGCTGCGTGATTCCTGTCGGCTCATCTGCTTGACAATTGCCAGCTGAGCTGCGTGATTCCTGCCTGGTCACGTGCTTGATTATTGCCAGTTGAGCAGCATGATTCGTCACTGCTGAGCTCCATGCTTATTGCCTGCTGATTGCGTGGTTCGTGTCTGCTCAGCTCTTTGAGTATTGCCTCCTGAGGTCCCTGTTCGGTCGCCACCTGCCGGGGACCAGCCCCAACTGATCCAGGGTATTCGAAGGAGAGATGGCCTAGGCGACTATTTATATGCTAATCAGAGATGTCAAGAATAATAGTATGAGGAGAGCTCAGTAGGAAAATTCGGTGGAGAAAAGAGACTGAGTAGCTTGGTTTACGCGGAAGACCAATCAAACTTCAAGACAAGAAGTTTGCACCACTTACGTAGGCCGCAGGCGCCCTCTCGAATAGCGAAAGGTGCCTCACCCTAGACACCTTCTCGAGTGGGTCTTAGCAGCCCAGGCATAATTAGTAAGCGTGGTGGGTTCCGCGCTCCAGATGGAGACTCAGCTGGAAGTTAAAGGGAAGAATGACAAGGAACTTTATGAATTGGAGCTGTAAGTTAACTCTTTGACAGAGAGAGCGAGATGGTGGTGGGGGACAGCCCCCAGTGAAATCAGAGGTGAGAGCACAAAGCAATACAGTAGGCAGACTCCGGTTTTTTGGGGGGAGATGCTCGAGAATATCCGGGTGGACTCCTGAGGCTCGATCCCGCATTTGCGTATGCCGAGCCTCCTTCCTCATGACCTTTGTCCAGAGTGGAATGCCTCCCCGGCTCCCGGCACATGATCAGTGCATGCTCAGTCACGATATCAGTGCCTGCTCAGCCACGTGATCACTGACGGCACAGTCACGTGATCAGCGCCTCTCAGTCACGTGATCACCGTATGATAAACACGTGATCAGTGAACGACCAGCCACGTGATCACTGCATGCGCGGTCAGGTGGTCAGTTCCTGATCAGCCACCTGATCAGTGCGTGCACAGTCCCCTGATCAGCGCCTGTCAGTCACTGATCACTGCCTGATAAACACGTGATCAGTGCCCGAACAGCCACGTCATCAGTGCATGCGCAGTCACGTGATCAGTGCATGATAGCCACGTGATCAGTGCGTGCACAGTCCCATGATCAGCGCCTGTCAGTCACTGATCATTGCCTGATAAACACGTGATCAGTGCATGATGAGCCATGTGATCAGTGCCCGATCAGCCACGTCATCAGTGCATGCGCAGTCACGTCATCAGTGCATGATAGCCACGTGATCAGTGCATGCTCAGTCACGTGATCTGGACTTGATCAGCCACGTGATCAGTGCCTGCAGAGTCACGTGATCAGGGCCTGCTGAGCTGCGTGATTCCTGCCGGCTCATCTGCATGACAATTGCCATCTGAGCTGCGTGATTCCTGTCGGCTCATCTGCTTGACAATTGCCAGCTGAGCTGCGTGATTCCTGCCTGGTCACGTGCTTGATTATTGCCAGTTGAGCAGCATGATTCGTCACTGCTGAGCTCCATGCTTATTGCCTGCTGATTGCGTGGTTCGTGTCTGCTCAGCTCTTTGAGTATTGCCTCCTGAGGTCCCTGTTCGGTCGCCACCTGCCGGGGACCAGCCCCAACTGATCCAGGGTATTCGAAGGAGAGATGGCCTAGGCGACTATTTATATGCTAATCAGAGATGTCAAGAATAATAGTATGAGGAGAGCTCAGTAGGAAAATTCGGTGGAGAAAAGAGACTGAGTAGCTTGGTTTACGCGGAAGACCAATCAAACTTCAAGACAAGAAGTTTGCACCACTTACGTAGGCCGCAGGCGCCCTCTCGAATAGCGAAAGGTGCCTCACCCTAGACACCTTCTCGAGTGGGTCTTAGCAGCCCAGGCATAATTAGTAAGCGTGGTGGGTTCCGCGCTCCAGATGGAGACTCAGCTGGAAGTTAAAGGGAAGAATGACAAGGAACTTTATGAATTGGAGCTGTAAGTTAACTCTTTGACAGAGAGAGCGAGATGGTGGTGGGGGACAGCCCCCAGTGAAATCAGAGGTGAGAGCACAAAGCAATACAGTAGGCAGACTCCGGTTTTTTTGGGGGGAGATGCTCGAGAATATCCGGGTGGACTCCTGAGGCTCGATCCCGCATTTGCGTATGCCGAGCCTCCTTCCTCATGACCTTTGTCCAGAGTGGAATGCCTCCCCGGCTCCCGGCACATGATCAGTGCATGCTCAGTCACGATATCAGTGCCTGCTCAGCCACGTGATCACTGACGGCACAGTCACGTGATCAGCGCCTCTCAGTCACGTGATCACCGTATGATAAACACGTGATCAGTGAACGACCAGCCACGTGATCACTGCATGCGCGGTCAGGTGGTCAGTTCCTGATCAGCCACCTGATCAGTGCGTGCACAGTCCCCTGATCAGCGCCTGTCAGTCACTGATCACTGCCTGATAAACACGTGATCAGTGCCCGAACAGCCACGTCATCAGTGCATGCGCAGTCACGTGATCAGTGCATGATAGCCACGTGATCAGTGCGTGCACAGTCCCATGATCAGCGCCTGTCAGTCACTGATCATTGCCTGATAAACACGTGATCAGTGCATGATGAGCCATGTGATCAGTGCCCGATCAGCCACGTCATCAGTGCATGCGCAGTCACGTCATCAGTGCATGATAGCCACGTGATCAGTGCATGCTCAGTCACGTGATCTGGACTTGATCAGCCACGTGATCAGTGCCTGCAGAGTCACGTGATCAGGGCCTGCTGAGCTGCGTGATTCCTGCCGGCTCATCTGCATGACAATTGCCATCTGAGCTGCGTGATTCCTGTCGGCTCATCTGCTTGACAATTGCCAGCTGAGCTGCGTGATTCCTGCCTGGTCACGTGCTTGATTATTGCCAGTTGAGCAGCATGATTCGTCACTGCTGAGCTCCATGCTTATTGCCTGCTGATTGCGTGGTTCGTGTCTGCTCAGCTCTTTGAGTATTGCCTCCTGAGGTCCCTGTTCGGTCGCCACCTGCCGGGGACCAGCCCCAACTGATCCAGGGTATTCGAAGGAGAGATGGCCTAGGCGACTATTTATATGCTAATCAGAGATGTCAAGAATAATAGTATGAGGAGAGCTCAGTAGGAAAATTCGGTGGAGAAAAGAGACTGAGTAGCTTGGTTTACGCGGAAGACCAATCAAACTTCAAGACAAGAAGTTTGCACCACTTACGTAGGCCGCAGGCGCCCTCTCGAATAGCGAAAGGTGCCTCACCCTAGACACCTTCTCGAGTGGGTCTTAGCAGCCCAGGCATAATTAGTAAGCGTGGTGGGTTCCGCGCTCCAGATGGAGACTCAGCTGGAAGTTAAAGGGAAGAATGACAAGGAACTTTATGAATTGGAGCTGTAAGTTAACTCTTTGACAGAGAGAGCGAGATGGTGGTGGGGGACAGCCCCCAGTGAAATCAGAGGTGAGAGCACAAAGCAATACAGTAGGCAGACTCCGGTTTTTTTGGGGGGAGATGCTCGAGAATATCCGGGTGGACTCCTGAGGCTCGATCCCGCATTTGCGTATGCCGAGCCTCCTTCCTCATGACCTTTGTCCAGAGTGGAATGCCTCCCCGGCTCCCGGCACATGATCAGTGCATGCTCAGTCACGATATCAGTGCCTGCTCAGCCACGTGATCACTGACGGCACAGTCACGTGATCAGCGCCTCTCAGTCACGTGATCACCGTATGATAAACACGTGATCAGTGAACGACCAGCCACGTGATCACTGCATGCGCGGTCAGGTGGTCAGTTCCTGATCAGCCACCTGATCAGTGCGTGCACAGTCCCCTGATCAGCGCCTGTCAGTCACTGATCACTGCCTGATAAACACGTGATCAGTGCCCGAACAGCCACGTCATCAGTGCATGCGCAGTCACGTGATCAGTGCATGATAGCCACGTGATCAGTGCGTGCACAGTCCCATGATCAGCGCCTGTCAGTCACTGATCATTGCCTGATAAACACGTGATCAGTGCATGATGAGCCATGTGATCAGTGCCCGATCAGCCACGTCATCAGTGCATGCGCAGTCACGTCATCAGTGCATGATAGCCACGTGATCAGTGCATGCTCAGTCACGTGATCTGGACTTGATCAGCCACGTGATCAGTGCCTGCAGAGTCACGTGATCAGGGCCTGCTGAGCTGCGTGATTCCTGCCGGCTCATCTGCATGACAATTGCCATCTGAGCTGCGTGATTCCTGTCGGCTCATCTGCTTGACAATTGCCAGCTGAGCTGCGTGATTCCTGCCTGGTCACGTGCTTGATTATTGCCAGTTGAGCAGCATGATTCGTCACTGCTGAGCTCCATGCTTATTGCCTGCTGATTGCGTGGTTCGTGTCTGCTCAGCTCTTTGAGTATTGCCTCCTGAGGTCCCTGTTCGGTCGCCACCTGCCGGGGACCAGCCCCAACTGATCCAGGGTATTCGAAGGAGAGATGGCCTAGGCGACTATTTATATGCTAATCAGAGATGTCAAGAATAATAGTATGAGGAGAGCTCAGTAGGAAAATTCGGTGGAGAAAAGAGACTGAGTAGCTTGGTTTACGCGGAAGACCAATCAAACTTCAAGACAAGAAGTTTGCACCACTTACGTAGGCCGCAGGCGCCCTCTCGAATAGCGAAAGGTGCCTCACCCTAGACACCTTCTCGAGTGGGTCTTAGCAGCCCAGGCATAATTAGTAAGCGTGGTGGGTTCCGCGCTCCAGATGGAGACTCAGCTGGAAGTTAAAGGGAAGAATGACAAGGAACTTTATGAATTGGAGCTGTAAGTTAACTCTTTGACAGAGAGAGCGAGATGGTGGTGGGGGACAGCCCCCAGTGAAATCAGAGGTGAGAGCACAAAGCAATACAGTAGGCAGACTCCGGTTTTTTTGGGGGGAGATGCTCGAGAATATCCGGGTGGACTCCTGAGGCTCGATCCCGCATTTGCGTATGCCGAGCCTCCTTCCTCATGACCTTTGTCCAGAGTGGAATGCCTCCCCGGCTCCCGGCACATGATCAGTGCATGCTCAGTCACGATATCAGTGCCTGCTCAGCCACGTGATCACTGACGGCACAGTCACGTGATCAGCGCCTCTCAGTCACGTGATCACCGTATGATAAACACGTGATCAGTGAACGACCAGCCACGTGATCACTGCATGCGCGGTCAGGTGGTCAGTTCCTGATCAGCCACCTGATCAGTGCGTGCACAGTCCCCTGATCAGCGCCTGTCAGTCACTGATCACTGCCTGATAAACACGTGATCAGTGCCCGAACAGCCACGTCATCAGTGCATGCGCAGTCACGTGATCAGTGCATGATAGCCACGTGATCAGTGCGTGCACAGTCCCATGATCAGCGCCTGTCAGTCACTGATCATTGCCTGATAAACACGTGATCAGTGCATGATGAGCCATGTGATCAGTGCCCGATCAGCCACGTCATCAGTGCATGCGCAGTCACGTCATCAGTGCATGATAGCCACGTGATCAGTGCATGCTCAGTCACGTGATCTGGACTTGATCAGCCACGTGATCAGTGCCTGCAGAGTCACGTGATCAGGGCCTGCTGAGCTGCGTGATTCCTGCCGGCTCATCTGCATGACAATTGCCATCTGAGCTGCGTGATTCCTGTCGGCTCATCTGCTTGACAATTGCCAGCTGAGCTGCGTGATTCCTGCCTGGTCACGTGCTTGATTATTGCCAGTTGAGCAGCATGATTCGTCACTGCTGAGCTCCATGCTTATTGCCTGCTGATTGCGTGGTTCGTGTCTGCTCAGCTCTTTGAGTATTGCCTCCTGAGGTCCCTGTTCGGTCGCCACCTGCCGGGGACCAGCCCCAACTGATCCAGGGTATTCGAAGGAGAGATGGCCTAGGCGACTATTTATATGCTAATCAGAGATGTCAAGAATAATAGTATGAGGAGAGCTCAGTAGGAAAATTCGGTGGAGAAAAGAGACTGAGTAGCTTGGTTTACGCGGAAGACCAATCAAACTTCAAGACAAGAAGTTTGCACCACTTACGTAGGCCGCAGGCGCCCTCTCGAATAGCGAAAGGTGCCTCACCCTAGACACCTTCTCGAGTGGGTCTTAGCAGCCCAGGCATAATTAGTAAGCGTGGTGGGTTCCGCGCTCCAGATGGAGACTCAGCTGGAAGTTAAAGGGAAGAATGACAAGGAACTTTATGAATTGGAGCTGTAAGTTAACTCTTTGACAGAGAGAGCGAGATGGTGGTGGGGGACAGCCCCCAGTGAAATCAGAGGTGAGAGCACAAAGCAATACAGTAGGCAGACTCCGGTTTTTTTGGGGGGAGATGCTCGAGAATATCCGGGTGGACTCCTGAGGCTCGATCCCGCATTTGCGTATGCCGAGCCTCCTTCCTCATGACCTTTGTCCAGAGTGGAATGCCTCCCCGGCTCCCGGCACATGATCAGTGCATGCTCAGTCACGATATCAGTGCCTGCTCAGCCACGTGATCACTGACGGCACAGTCACGTGATCAGCGCCTCTCAGTCACGTGATCACCGTATGATAAACACGTGATCAGTGAACGACCAGCCACGTGATCACTGCATGCGCGGTCAGGTGGTCAGTTCCTGATCAGCCACCTGATCAGTGCGTGCACAGTCCCCTGATCAGCGCCTGTCAGTCACTGATCACTGCCTGATAAACACGTGATCAGTGCCCGAACAGCCACGTCATCAGTGCATGCGCAGTCACGTGATCAGTGCATGATAGCCACGTGATCAGTGCGTGCACAGTCCCATGATCAGCGCCTGTCAGTCACTGATCATTGCCTGATAAACACGTGATCAGTGCATGATGAGCCATGTGATCAGTGCCCGATCAGCCACGTCATCAGTGCATGCGCAGTCACGTCATCAGTGCATGATAGCCACGTGATCAGTGCATGCTCAGTCACGTGATCTGGACTTGATCAGCCACGTGATCAGTGCCTGCAGAGTCACGTGATCAGGGCCTGCTGAGCTGCGTGATTCCTGCCGGCTCATCTGCATGACAATTGCCATCTGAGCTGCGTGATTCCTGTCGGCTCATCTGCTTGACAATTGCCAGCTGAGCTGCGTGATTCCTGCCTGGTCACGTGCTTGATTATTGCCAGTTGAGCAGCATGATTCGTCACTGCTGAGCTCCATGCTTATTGCCTGCTGATTGCGTGGTTCGTGTCTGCTCAGCTCTTTGAGTATTGCCTCCTGAGGTCCCTGTTCGGTCGCCACCTGCCGGGGACCAGCCCCAACTGATCCAGGGTATTCGAAGGAGAGATGGCCTAGGCGACTATTTATATGCTAATCAGAGATGTCAAGAATAATAGTATGAGGAGAGCTCAGTAGGAAAATTCGGTGGAGAAAAGAGACTGAGTAGCTTGGTTTACGCGGAAGACCAATCAAACTTCAAGACAAGAAGTTTGCACCACTTACGTAGGCCGCAGGCGCCCTCTCGAATAGCGAAAGGTGCCTCACCCTAGACACCTTCTCGAGTGGGTCTTAGCAGCCCAGGCATAATTAGTAAGCGTGGTGGGTTCCGCGCTCCAGATGGAGACTCAGCTGGAAGTTAAAGGGAAGAATGACAAGGAACTTTATGAATTGGAGCTGTAAGTTAACTCTTTGACAGAGAGAGCGAGATGGTGGTGGGGGACAGCCCCCAGTGAAATCAGAGGTGAGAGCACAAAGCAATACAGTAGGCAGACTCCGGTTTTTTTGGGGGGAGATGCTCGAGAATATCCGGGTGGACTCCTGAGGCTCGATCCCGCATTTGCGTATGCCGAGCCTCCTTCCTCATGACCTTTGTCCAGAGTGGAATGCCTCCCCGGCTCCCGGCACATGATCAGTGCATGCTCAGTCACGATATCAGTGCCTGCTCAGCCACGTGATCACTGACGGCACAGTCACGTGATCAGCGCCTCTCAGTCACGTGATCACCGTATGATAAACACGTGATCAGTGAACGACCAGCCACGTGATCACTGCATGCGCGGTCAGGTGGTCAGTTCCTGATCAGCCACCTGATCAGTGCGTGCACAGTCCCCTGATCAGCGCCTGTCAGTCACTGATCACTGCCTGATAAACACGTGATCAGTGCCCGAACAGCCACGTCATCAGTGCATGCGCAGTCACGTGATCAGTGCATGATAGCCACGTGATCAGTGCGTGCACAGTCCCATGATCAGCGCCTGTCAGTCACTGATCATTGCCTGATAAACACGTGATCAGTGCATGATGAGCCATGTGATCAGTGCCCGATCAGCCACGTCATCAGTGCATGCGCAGTCACGTCATCAGTGCATGATAGCCACGTGATCAGTGCATGCTCAGTCACGTGATCTGGACTTGATCAGCCACGTGATCAGTGCCTGCAGAGTCACGTGATCAGGGCCTGCTGAGCTGCGTGATTCCTGCCGGCTCATCTGCATGACAATTGCCATCTGAGCTGCGTGATTCCTGTCGGCTCATCTGCTTGACAATTGCCAGCTGAGCTGCGTGATTCCTGCCTGGTCACGTGCTTGATTATTGCCAGTTGAGCAGCATGATTCGTCACTGCTGAGCTCCATGCTTATTGCCTGCTGATTGCGTGGTTCGTGTCTGCTCAGCTCTTTGAGTATTGCCTCCTGAGGTCCCTGTTCGGTCGCCACCTGCCGGGGACCAGCCCCAACTGATCCAGGGTATTCGAAGGAGAGATGGCCTAGGCGACTATTTATATGCTAATCAGAGATGTCAAGAATAATAGTATGAGGAGAGCTCAGTAGGAAAATTCGGTGGAGAAAAGAGACTGAGTAGCTTGGTTTACGCGGAAGACCAATCAAACTTCAAGACAAGAAGTTTGCACCACTTACGTAGGCCGCAGGCGCCCTCTCGAATAGCGAAAGGTGCCTCACCCTAGACACCTTCTCGAGTGGGTCTTAGCAGCCCAGGCATAATTAGTAAGCGTGGTGGGTTCCGCGCTCCAGATGGAGACTCAGCTGGAAGTTAAAGGGAAGAATGACAAGGAACTTTATGAATTGGAGCTGTAAGTTAACTCTTTGACAGAGAGAGCGAGATGGTGGTGGGGGACAGCCCCCAGTGAAATCAGAGGTGAGAGCACAAAGCAATACAGTAGGCAGACTCCGGTTTTTTTGGGGGGAGATGCTCGAGAATATCCGGGTGGACTCCTGAGGCTCGATCCCGCATTTGCGTATGCCGAGCCTCCTTCCTCATGACCTTTGTCCAGAGTGGAATGCCTCCCCGGCTCCCGGCACATGATCAGTGCATGCTCAGTCACGATATCAGTGCCTGCTCAGCCACGTGATCACTGACGGCACAGTCACGTGATCAGCGCCTCTCAGTCACGTGATCACCGTATGATAAACACGTGATCAGTGAACGACCAGCCACGTGATCACTGCATGCGCGGTCAGGTGGTCAGTTCCTGATCAGCCACCTGATCAGTGCGTGCACAGTCCCCTGATCAGCGCCTGTCAGTCACTGATCACTGCCTGATAAACACGTGATCAGTGCCCGAACAGCCACGTCATCAGTGCATGCGCAGTCACGTGATCAGTGCATGATAGCCACGTGATCAGTGCGTGCACAGTCCCATGATCAGCGCCTGTCAGTCACTGATCATTGCCTGATAAACACGTGATCAGTGCATGATGAGCCATGTGATCAGTGCCCGATCAGCCACGTCATCAGTGCATGCGCAGTCACGTCATCAGTGCATGATAGCCACGTGATCAGTGCATGCTCAGTCACGTGATCTGGACTTGATCAGCCACGTGATCAGTGCCTGCAGAGTCACGTGATCAGGGCCTGCTGAGCTGCGTGATTCCTGCCGGCTCATCTGCATGACAATTGCCAGCTGAGCTGCGTGATTCCTGTCGGCTCATCTGCTTGACAATTGCCAGCTGAGCTGCGTGATTCCTGCCTGGTCACGTGCTTGATTATTGCCAGTTGAGCAGCATGATTCGTCACTGCTGAGCTCCATGCTTATTGCCTGCTGATTGCGTGGTTCGTGTCTGCTCAGCTCTTTGAGTATTGCCTCCTGAGGTCCCTGTTCGGTCGCCACCTGCCGGGGACCAGCCCCAACTGATCCAGGGTATTCGAAGGAGAGATGGCCTAGGCGACTATTTATATGCTAATCAGAGATGTCAAGAATAATAGTATGAGGAGAGCTCAGTAGGAAAATTCGGTGGAGAAAAGAGACTGAGTAGCTTGGTTTACGCGGAAGACCAATCAAACTTCAAGACAAGAAGTTTGCACCACTTACGTAGGCCGCAGGCGCCCTCTCGAATAGCGAAAGGTGCCTCACCCTAGACACCTTCTCGAGTGGGTCTTAGCAGCCCAGGCATAATTAGTAAGCGTGGTGGGTTCCGCGCTCCAGATGGAGACTCAGCTGGAAGTTAAAGGGAAGAATGACAAGGAACTTTATGAATTGGAGCTGTAAGTTAACTCTTTGACAGAGAGAGCGAGATGGTGGTGGGGGACAGCCCCCAGTGAAATCAGAGGTGAGAGCACAAAGCAATACAGTAGGCAGACTCCGGTTTTTTTGGGGGAGATGCTCGAGAATATCCGGGTGGACTCCTGAGGCTCGATCCCGCATTTGCGTATGCCGAGCCTCCTTCCTCATGACCTTTGTCCAGAGTGGAATGCCTCCCCGGCTCCCGGCACATGATCAGTGCATGCTCAGTCACGATATCAGTGCCTGCTCAGCCACGTGATCACTGACGGCACAGTCACGTGATCAGCGCCTCTCAGTCACGTGATCACCGTATGATAAACACGTGATCAGTGAACGACCAGCCACGTGATCACTGCATGCGCGGTCAGGTGGTCAGTTCCTGATCAGCCACCTGATCAGTGCGTGCACAGTCCCCTGATCAGCGCCTGTCAGTCACTGATCACTGCCTGATAAACACGTGATCAGTGCCCGAACAGCCACGTCATCAGTGCATGCGCAGTCACGTGATCAGTGCATGATAGCCACGTGATCAGTGCGTGCACAGTCCCATGATCAGCGCCTGTCAGTCACTGATCATTGCCTGATAAACACGTGATCAGTGCATGATGAGCCATGTGATCAGTGCCCGATCAGCCACGTCATCAGTGCATGCGCAGTCACGTCATCAGTGCATGATAGCCACGTGATCAGTGCATGCTCAGTCACGTGATCTGGACTTGATCAGCCACGTGATCAGTGCCTGCAGAGTCACGTGATCAGGGCCTGCTGAGCTGCGTGATTCCTGCCGGCTCATCTGCATGACAATTGCCAGCTGAGCTGCGTGATTCCTGTCGGCTCATCTGCTTGACAATTGCCAGCTGAGCTGCGTGATTCCTGCCTGGTCACGTGCTTGATTATTGCCAGTTGAGCAGCATGATTCGTCACTGCTGAGCTCCATGCTTATTGCCTGCTGATTGCGTGGTTCGTGTCTGCTCAGCTCTTTGAGTATTGCCTCCTGAGGTCCCTGTTCGGTCGCCACCTGCCGGGGACCAGCCCCAACTGATCCAGGGTATTCGAAGGAGAGATGGCCTAGGCGACTATTTATATGCTAATCAGAGATGTCAAGAATAATAGTATGAGGAGAGCTCAGTAGGAAAATTCGGTGGAGAAAAGAGACTGAGTAGCTTGGTTTACGCGGAAGACCAATCAAACTTCAAGACAAGAAGTTTGCACCACTTACGTAGGCCGCAGGCGCCCTCTCGAATAGCGAAAGGTGCCTCACCCTAGACACCTTCTCGAGTGGGTCTTAGCAGCCCAGGCATAATTAGTAAGCGTGGTGGGTTCCGCGCTCCAGATGGAGACTCAGCTGGAAGTTAAAGGGAAGAATGACAAGGAACTTTATGAATTGGAGCTGTAAGTTAACTCTTTGACAGAGAGAGCGAGATGGTGGTGGGGGACAGCCCCCAGTGAAATCAGAGGTGAGAGCACAAAGCAATACAGTAGGCAGACTCCGGTTTTTTTGGGGGGAGATGCTCGAGAATATCCGGGTGGACTCCTGAGGCTCGATCCCGCATTTGCGTATGCCGAGCCTCCTTCCTCATGACCTTTGTCCAGAGTGGAATGCCTCCCCGGCTCCCGGCACATGATCAGTGCATGCTCAGTCACGATATCAGTGCCTGCTCAGCCACGTGATCACTGACGGCACAGTCACGTGATCAGCGCCTCTCAGTCACGTGATCACCGTATGATAAACACGTGATCAGTGAACGACCAGCCACGTGATCACTGCATGCGCGGTCAGGTGGTCAGTTCCTGATCAGCCACCTGATCAGTGCGTGCACAGTCCCCTGATCAGCGCCTGTCAGTCACTGATCACTGCCTGATAAACACGTGATCAGTGCCCGAACAGCCACGTCATCAGTGCATGCGCAGTCACGTGATCAGTGCATGATAGCCACGTGATCAGTGCGTGCACAGTCCCATGATCAGCGCCTGTCAGTCACTGATCATTGCCTGATAAACACGTGATCAGTGCATGATGAGCCATGTGATCAGTGCCCGATCAGCCACGTCATCAGTGCATGCGCAGTCACGTCATCAGTGCATGATAGCCACGTGATCAGTGCATGCTCAGTCACGTGATCTGGACTTGATCAGCCACGTGATCAGTGCCTGCAGAGTCACGTGATCAGGGCCTGCTGAGCTGCGTGATTCCTGCCGGCTCATCTGCATGACAATTGCCAGCTGAGCTGCGTGATTCCTGTCGGCTCATCTGCTTGACAATTGCCAGCTGAGCTGCGTGATTCCTGCCTGGTCACGTGCTTGATTATTGCCAGTTGAGCAGCATGATTCGTCACTGCTGAGCTCCATGCTTATTGCCTGCTGATTGCGTGGTTCGTGTCTGCTCAGCTCTTTGAGTATTGCCTCCTGAGGTCCCTGTTCGGTCGCCACCTGCCGGGGACCAGCCCCAACTGATCCAGGGTATTCGAAGGAGAGATGGCCTAGGCGACTATTTATATGCTAATCAGAGATGTCAAGAATAATAGTATGAGGAGAGCTCAGTAGGAAAATTCGGTGGAGAAAAGAGACTGAGTAGCTTGGTTTACGCGGAAGACCAATCAAACTTCAAGACAAGAAGTTTGCACCACTTACGTAGGCCGCAGGCGCCCTCTCGAATAGCGAAAGGTGCCTCACCCTAGACACCTTCTCGAGTGGGTCTTAGCAGCCCAGGCATAATTAGTAAGCGTGGTGGGTTCCGCGCTCCAGATGGAGACTCAGCTGGAAGTTAAAGGGAAGAATGACAAGGAACTTTATGAATTGGAGCTGTAAGTTAACTCTTTGACAGAGAGAGCGAGATGGTGGTGGGGGACAGCCCCCAGTGAAATCAGAGGTGAGAGCACAAAGCAATACAGTAGGCAGACTCCGGTTTTTTTGGGGGGAGATGCTCGAGAATATCCGGGTGGACTCCTGAGGCTCGATCCCGCATTTGCGTATGCCGAGCCTCCTTCCTCATGACCTTTGTCCAGAGTGGAATGCCTCCCCGGCTCCCGGCACATGATCAGTGCATGCTCAGTCACGATATCAGTGCCTGCTCAGCCACGTGATCACTGACGGCACAGTCACGTGATCAGCGCCTCTCAGTCACGTGATCACCGTATGATAAACACGTGATCAGTGAACGACCAGCCACGTGATCACTGCATGCGCGGTCAGGTGGTCAGTTCCTGATCAGCCACCTGATCAGTGCGTGCACAGTCCCCTGATCAGCGCCTGTCAGTCACTGATCACTGCCTGATAAACACGTGATCAGTGCCCGAACAGCCACGTCATCAGTGCATGCGCAGTCACGTGATCAGTGCATGATAGCCACGTGATCAGTGCGTGCACAGTCCCATGATCAGCGCCTGTCAGTCACTGATCATTGCCTGATAAACACGTGATCAGTGCATGATGAGCCATGTGATCAGTGCCCGATCAGCCACGTCATCAGTGCATGCGCAGTCACGTCATCAGTGCATGATAGCCACGTGATCAGTGCATGCTCAGTCACGTGATCTGGACTTGATCAGCCACGTGATCAGTGCCTGCAGAGTCACGTGATCAGGGCCTGCTGAGCTGCGTGATTCCTGCCGGCTCATCTGCATGACAATTGCCATCTGAGCTGCGTGATTCCTGTCGGCTCATCTGCTTGACAATTGCCAGCTGAGCTGCGTGATTCCTGCCTGGTCACGTGCTTGATTATTGCCAGTTGAGCAGCATGATTCGTCACTGCTGAGCTCCATGCTTATTGCCTGCTGATTGCGTGGTTCGTGTCTGCTCAGCTCTTTGAGTATTGCCTCCTGAGGTCCCTGTTCGGTCGCCACCTGCCGGGGACCAGCCCCAACTGATCCAGGGTATTCGAAGGAGAGATGGCCTAGGCGACTATTTATATGCTAATCAGAGATGTCAAGAATAATAGTATGAGGAGAGCTCAGTAGGAAAATTCGGTGGAGAAAAGAGACTGAGTAGCTTGGTTTACGCGGAAGACCAATCAAACTTCAAGACAAGAAGTTTGCACCACTTACGTAGGCCGCAGGCGCCCTCTCGAATAGCGAAAGGTGCCTCACCCTAGACACCTTCTCGAGTGGGTCTTAGCAGCCCAGGCATAATTAGTAAGCGTGGTGGGTTCCGCGCTCCAGATGGAGACTCAGCTGGAAGTTAAAGGGAAGAATGACAAGGAACTTTATGAATTGGAGCTGTAAGTTAACTCTTTGACAGAGAGAGCGAGATGGTGGTGGGGGACAGCCCCCAGTGAAATCAGAGGTGAGAGCACAAAGCAATACAGTAGGCAGACTCCGGTTTTTTTGGGGGAGATGCTCGAGAATATCCGGGTGGACTCCTGAGGCTCGATCCCGCATTTGCGTATGCCGAGCCTCCTTCCTCATGACCTTTGTCCAGAGTGGAATGCCTCCCCGGCTCCCGGCACATGATCAGTGCATGCTCAGTCACGATATCAGTGCCTGCTCAGCCACGTGATCACTGACGGCACAGTCACGTGATCAGCGCCTCTCAGTCACGTGATCACCGTATGATAAACACGTGATCAGTGAACGACCAGCCACGTGATCACTGCATGCGCGGTCAGGTGGTCAGTTCCTGATCAGCCACCTGATCAGTGCGTGCACAGTCCCCTGATCAGCGCCTGTCAGTCACTGATCACTGCCTGATAAACACGTGATCAGTGCCCGAACAGCCACGTCATCAGTGCATGCGCAGTCACGTGATCAGTGCATGATAGCCACGTGATCAGTGCGTGCACAGTCCCATGATCAGCGCCTGTCAGTCACTGATCATTGCCTGATAAACACGTGATCAGTGCATGATGAGCCATGTGATCAGTGCCCGATCAGCCACGTCATCAGTGCATGCGCAGTCACGTCATCAGTGCATGATAGCCACGTGATCAGTGCATGCTCAGTCACGTGATCTGGACTTGATCAGCCACGTGATCAGTGCCTGCAGAGTCACGTGATCAGGGCCTGCTGAGCTGCGTGATTCCTGCCGGCTCATCTGCATGACAATTGCCATCTGAGCTGCGTGATTCCTGTCGGCTCATCTGCTTGACAATTGCCAGCTGAGCTGCGTGATTCCTGCCTGGTCACGTGCTTGATTATTGCCAGTTGAGCAGCATGATTCGTCACTGCTGAGCTCCATGCTTATTGCCTGCTGATTGCGTGGTTCGTGTCTGCTCAGCTCTTTGAGTATTGCCTCCTGAGGTCCCTGTTCGGTCGCCACCTGCCGGGGACCAGCCCCAACTGATCCAGGGTATTCGAAGGAGAGATGGCCTAGGCGACTATTTATATGCTAATCAGAGATGTCAAGAATAATAGTATGAGGAGAGCTCAGTAGGAAAATTCGGTGGAGAAAAGAGACTGAGTAGCTTGGTTTACGCGGAAGACCAATCAAACTTCAAGACAAGAAGTTTGCACCACTTACGTAGGCCGCAGGCGCCCTCTCGAATAGCGAAAGGTGCCTCACCCTAGACACCTTCTCGAGTGGGTCTTAGCAGCCCAGGCATAATTAGTAAGCGTGGTGGGTTCCGCGCTCCAGATGGAGACTCAGCTGGAAGTTAAAGGGAAGAATGACAAGGAACTTTATGAATTGGAGCTGTAAGTTAACTCTTTGACAGAGAGAGCGAGATGGTGGTGGGGGACAGCCCCCAGTGAAATCAGAGGTGAGAGCACAAAGCAATACAGTAGGCAGACTCCGGTTTTTTTGGGGGAGATGCTCGAGAATATCCGGGTGGACTCCTGAGGCTCGATCCCGCATTTGCGTATGCCGAGCCTCCTTCCTCATGACCTTTGTCCAGAGTGGAATGCCTCCCCGGCTCCCGGCACATGATCAGTGCATGCTCAGTCACGATATCAGTGCCTGCTCAGCCACGTGATCACTGACGGCACAGTCACGTGATCAGCGCCTCTCAGTCACGTGATCACCGTATGATAAACACGTGATCAGTGAACGACCAGCCACGTGATCACTGCATGCGCGGTCAGGTGGTCAGTTCCTGATCAGCCACCTGATCAGTGCGTGCACAGTCCCCTGATCAGCGCCTGTCAGTCACTGATCACTGCCTGATAAACACGTGATCAGTGCCCGAACAGCCACGTCATCAGTGCATGCGCAGTCACGTGATCAGTGCATGATAGCCACGTGATCAGTGCGTGCACAGTCCCATGATCAGCGCCTGTCAGTCACTGATCATTGCCTGATAAACACGTGATCAGTGCATGATGAGCCATGTGATCAGTGCCCGATCAGCCACGTCATCAGTGCATGCGCAGTCACGTCATCAGTGCATGATAGCCACGTGATCAGTGCATGCTCAGTCACGTGATCTGGACTTGATCAGCCACGTGATCAGTGCCTGCAGAGTCACGTGATCAGGGCCTGCTGAGCTGCGTGATTCCTGCCGGCTCATCTGCATGACAATTGCCAGCTGAGCTGCGTGATTCCTGTCGGCTCATCTGCTTGACAATTGCCAGCTGAGCTGCGTGATTCCTGCCTGGTCACGTGCTTGATTATTGCCAGTTGAGCAGCATGATTCGTCACTGCTGAGCTCCATGCTTATTGCCTGCTGATTGCGTGGTTCGTGTCTGCTCAGCTCTTTGAGTATTGCCTCCTGAGGTCCCTGTTCGGTCGCCACCTGCCGGGGACCAGCCCCAACTGATCCAGGGTATTCGAAGGAGAGATGGCCTAGGCGACTATTTATATGCTAATCAGAGATGTCAAGAATAATAGTATGAGGAGAGCTCAGTAGGAAAATTCGGTGGAGAAAAGAGACTGAGTAGCTTGGTTTACGCGGAAGACCAATCAAACTTCAAGACAAGAAGTTTGCACCACTTACGTAGGCCGCAGGCGCCCTCTCGAATAGCGAAAGGTGCCTCACCCTAGACACCTTCTCGAGTGGGTCTTAGCAGCCCAGGCATAATTAGTAAGCGTGGTGGGTTCCGCGCTCCAGATGGAGACTCAGCTGGAAGTTAAAGGGAAGAATGACAAGGAACTTTATGAATTGGAGCTGTAAGTTAACTCTTTGACAGAGAGAGCGAGATGGTGGTGGGGGACAGCCCCCAGTGAAATCAGAGGTGAGAGCACAAAGCAATACAGTAGGCAGACTCCGGTTTTTTTGGGGGGAGATGCTCGAGAATATCCGGGTGGACTCCTGAGGCTCGATCCCGCATTTGCGTATGCCGAGCCTCCTTCCTCATGACCTTTGTCCAGAGTGGAATGCCTCCCCGGCTCCCGGCACATGATCAGTGCATGCTCAGTCACGATATCAGTGCCTGCTCAGCCACGTGATCACTGACGGCACAGTCACGTGATCAGCGCCTCTCAGTCACGTGATCACCGTATGATAAACACGTGATCAGTGAACGACCAGCCACGTGATCACTGCATGCGCGGTCAGGTGGTCAGTTCCTGATCAGCCACCTGATCAGTGCGTGCACAGTCCCCTGATCAGCGCCTGTCAGTCACTGATCACTGCCTGATAAACACGTGATCAGTGCCCGAACAGCCACGTCATCAGTGCATGCGCAGTCACGTGATCAGTGCATGATAGCCACGTGATCAGTGCGTGCACAGTCCCATGATCAGCGCCTGTCAGTCACTGATCATTGCCTGATAAACACGTGATCAGTGCATGATGAGCCATGTGATCAGTGCCCGATCAGCCACGTCATCAGTGCATGCGCAGTCACGTCATCAGTGCATGATAGCCACGTGATCAGTGCATGCTCAGTCACGTGATCTGGACTTGATCAGCCACGTGATCAGTGCCTGCAGAGTCACGTGATCAGGGCCTGCTGAGCTGCGTGATTCCTGCCGGCTCATCTGCATGACAATTGCCATCTGAGCTGCGTGATTCCTGTCGGCTCATCTGCTTGACAATTGCCAGCTGAGCTGCGTGATTCCTGCCTGGTCACGTGCTTGATTATTGCCAGTTGAGCAGCATGATTCGTCACTGCTGAGCTCCATGCTTATTGCCTGCTGATTGCGTGGTTCGTGTCTGCTCAGCTCTTTGAGTATTGCCTCCTGAGGTCCCTGTTCGGTCGCCACCTGCCGGGGACCAGCCCCAACTGATCCAGGGTATTCGAAGGAGAGATGGCCTAGGCGACTATTTATATGCTAATCAGAGATGTCAAGAATAATAGTATGAGGAGAGCTCAGTAGGAAAATTCGGTGGAGAAAAGAGACTGAGTAGCTTGGTTTACGCGGAAGACCAATCAAACTTCAAGACAAGAAGTTTGCACCACTTACGTAGGCCGCAGGCGCCCTCTCGAATAGCGAAAGGTGCCTCACCCTAGACACCTTCTCGAGTGGGTCTTAGCAGCCCAGGCATAATTAGTAAGCGTGGTGGGTTCCGCGCTCCAGATGGAGACTCAGCTGGAAGTTAAAGGGAAGAATGACAAGGAACTTTATGAATTGGAGCTGTAAGTTAACTCTTTGACAGAGAGAGCGAGATGGTGGTGGGGGACAGCCCCCAGTGAAATCAGAGGTGAGAGCACAAAGCAATACAGTAGGCAGACTCCGGTTTTTTTGGGGGGAGATGCTCGAGAATATCCGGGTGGACTCCTGAGGCTCGATCCCGCATTTGCGTATGCCGAGCCTCCTTCCTCATGACCTTTGTCCAGAGTGGAATGCCTCCCCGGCTCCCGGCACATGATCAGTGCATGCTCAGTCACGATATCAGTGCCTGCTCAGCCACGTGATCACTGACGGCACAGTCACGTGATCAGCGCCTCTCAGTCACGTGATCACCGTATGATAAACACGTGATCAGTGAACGACCAGCCACGTGATCACTGCATGCGCGGTCAGGTGGTCAGTTCCTGATCAGCCACCTGATCAGTGCGTGCACAGTCCCCTGATCAGCGCCTGTCAGTCACTGATCACTGCCTGATAAACACGTGATCAGTGCCCGAACAGCCACGTCATCAGTGCATGCGCAGTCACGTGATCAGTGCATGATAGCCACGTGATCAGTGCGTGCACAGTCCCATGATCAGCGCCTGTCAGTCACTGATCATTGCCTGATAAACACGTGATCAGTGCATGATGAGCCATGTGATCAGTGCCCGATCAGCCACGTCATCAGTGCATGCGCAGTCACGTCATCAGTGCATGATAGCCACGTGATCAGTGCATGCTCAGTCACGTGATCTGGACTTGATCAGCCACGTGATCAGTGCCTGCAGAGTCACGTGATCAGGGCCTGCTGAGCTGCGTGATTCCTGCCGGCTCATCTGCATGACAATTGCCATCTGAGCTGCGTGATTCCTGTCGGCTCATCTGCTTGACAATTGCCAGCTGAGCTGCGTGATTCCTGCCTGGTCACGTGCTTGATTATTGCCAGTTGAGCAGCATGATTCGTCACTGCTGAGCTCCATGCTTATTGCCTGCTGATTGCGTGGTTCGTGTCTGCTCAGCTCTTTGAGTATTGCCTCCTGAGGTCCCTGTTCGGTCGCCACCTGCCGGGGACCAGCCCCAACTGATCCAGGGTATTCGAAGGAGAGATGGCCTAGGCGACTATTTATATGCTAATCAGAGATGTCAAGAATAATAGTATGAGGAGAGCTCAGTAGGAAAATTCGGTGGAGAAAAGAGACTGAGTAGCTTGGTTTACGCGGAAGACCAATCAAACTTCAAGACAAGAAGTTTGCACCACTTACGTAGGCCGCAGGCGCCCTCTCGAATAGCGAAAGGTGCCTCACCCTAGACACCTTCTCGAGTGGGTCTTAGCAGCCCAGGCATAATTAGTAAGCGTGGTGGGTTCCGCGCTCCAGATGGAGACTCAGCTGGAAGTTAAAGGGAAGAATGACAAGGAACTTTATGAATTGGAGCTGTAAGTTAACTCTTTGACAGAGAGAGCGAGATGGTGGTGGGGGACAGCCCCCAGTGAAATCAGAGGTGAGAGCACAAAGCAATACAGTAGGCAGACTCCGGTTTTTTTGGGGGGAGATGCTCGAGAATATCCGGGTGGACTCCTGAGGCTCGATCCCGCATTTGCGTATGCCGAGCCTCCTTCCTCATGACCTTTGTCCAGAGTGGAATGCCTCCCCGGCTCCCGGCACATGATCAGTGCATGCTCAGTCACGATATCAGTGCCTGCTCAGCCACGTGATCACTGACGGCACAGTCACGTGATCAGCGCCTCTCAGTCACGTGATCACCGTATGATAAACACGTGATCAGTGAACGACCAGCCACGTGATCACTGCATGCGCGGTCAGGTGGTCAGTTCCTGATCAGCCACCTGATCAGTGCGTGCACAGTCCCCTGATCAGCGCCTGTCAGTCACTGATCACTGCCTGATAAACACGTGATCAGTGCCCGAACAGCCACGTCATCAGTGCATGCGCAGTCACGTGATCAGTGCATGATAGCCACGTGATCAGTGCGTGCACAGTCCCATGATCAGCGCCTGTCAGTCACTGATCATTGCCTGATAAACACGTGATCAGTGCATGATGAGCCATGTGATCAGTGCCCGATCAGCCACGTCATCAGTGCATGCGCAGTCACGTCATCAGTGCATGATAGCCACGTGATCAGTGCATGCTCAGTCACGTGATCTGGACTTGATCAGCCACGTGATCAGTGCCTGCAGAGTCACGTGATCAGGGCCTGCTGAGCTGCGTGATTCCTGCCGGCTCATCTGCATGACAATTGCCATCTGAGCTGCGTGATTCCTGTCGGCTCATCTGCTTGACAATTGCCAGCTGAGCTGCGTGATTCCTGCCTGGTCACGTGCTTGATTATTGCCAGTTGAGCAGCATGATTCGTCACTGCTGAGCTCCATGCTTATTGCCTGCTGATTGCGTGGTTCGTGTCTGCTCAGCTCTTTGAGTATTGCCTCCTGAGGTCCCTGTTCGGTCGCCACCTGCCGGGGACCAGCCCCAACTGATCCAGGGTATTCGAAGGAGAGATGGCCTAGGCGACTATTTATATGCTAATCAGAGATGTCAAGAATAATAGTATGAGGAGAGCTCAGTAGGAAAATTCGGTGGAGAAAAGAGACTGAGTAGCTTGGTTTACGCGGAAGACCAATCAAACTTCAAGACAAGAAGTTTGCACCACTTACGTAGGCCGCAGGCGCCCTCTCGAATAGCGAAAGGTGCCTCACCCTAGACACCTTCTCGAGTGGGTCTTAGCAGCCCAGGCATAATTAGTAAGCGTGGTGGGTTCCGCGCTCCAGATGGAGACTCAGCTGGAAGTTAAAGGGAAGAATGACAAGGAACTTTATGAATTGGAGCTGTAAGTTAACTCTTTGACAGAGAGAGCGAGATGGTGGTGGGGGACAGCCCCCAGTGAAATCAGAGGTGAGAGCACAAAGCAATACAGTAGGCAGACTCCGGTTTTTTTGGGGGAGATGCTCGAGAATATCCGGGTGGACTCCTGAGGCTCGATCCCGCATTTGCGTATGCCGAGCCTCCTTCCTCATGACCTTTGTCCAGAGTGGAATGCCTCCCCGGCTCCCGGCACATGATCAGTGCATGCTCAGTCACGATATCAGTGCCTGCTCAGCCACGTGATCACTGACGGCACAGTCACGTGATCAGCGCCTCTCAGTCACGTGATCACCGTATGATAAACACGTGATCAGTGAACGACCAGCCACGTGATCACTGCATGCGCGGTCAGGTGGTCAGTTCCTGATCAGCCACCTGATCAGTGCGTGCACAGTCCCCTGATCAGCGCCTGTCAGTCACTGATCACTGCCTGATAAACACGTGATCAGTGCCCGAACAGCCACGTCATCAGTGCATGCGCAGTCACGTGATCAGTGCATGATAGCCACGTGATCAGTGCGTGCACAGTCCCATGATCAGCGCCTGTCAGTCACTGATCATTGCCTGATAAACACGTGATCAGTGCATGATGAGCCATGTGATCAGTGCCCGATCAGCCACGTCATCAGTGCATGCGCAGTCACGTCATCAGTGCATGATAGCCACGTGATCAGTGCATGCTCAGTCACGTGATCTGGACTTGATCAGCCACGTGATCAGTGCCTGCAGAGTCACGTGATCAGGGCCTGCTGAGCTGCGTGATTCCTGCCGGCTCATCTGCATGACAATTGCCATCTGAGCTGCGTGATTCCTGTCGGCTCATCTGCTTGACAATTGCCAGCTGAGCTGCGTGATTCCTGCCTGGTCACGTGCTTGATTATTGCCAGTTGAGCAGCATGATTCGTCACTGCTGAGCTCCATGCTTATTGCCTGCTGATTGCGTGGTTCGTGTCTGCTCAGCTCTTTGAGTATTGCCTCCTGAGGTCCCTGTTCGGTCGCCACCTGCCGGGGACCAGCCCCAACTGATCCAGGGTATTCGAAGGAGAGATGGCCTAGGCGACTATTTATATGCTAATCAGAGATGTCAAGAATAATAGTATGAGGAGAGCTCAGTAGGAAAATTCGGTGGAGAAAAGAGACTGAGTAGCTTGGTTTACGCGGAAGACCAATCAAACTTCAAGACAAGAAGTTTGCACCACTTACGTAGGCCGCAGGCGCCCTCTCGAATAGCGAAAGGTGCCTCACCCTAGACACCTTCTCGAGTGGGTCTTAGCAGCCCAGGCATAATTAGTAAGCGTGGTGGGTTCCGCGCTCCAGATGGAGACTCAGCTGGAAGTTAAAGGGAAGAATGACAAGGAACTTTATGAATTGGAGCTGTAAGTTAACTCTTTGACAGAGAGAGCGAGATGGTGGTGGGGGACAGCCCCCAGTGAAATCAGAGGTGAGAGCACAAAGCAATACAGTAGGCAGACTCCGGTTTTTTTGGGGGGAGATGCTCGAGAATATCCGGGTGGACTCCTGAGGCTCGATCCCGCATTTGCGTATGCCGAGCCTCCTTCCTCATGACCTTTGTCCAGAGTGGAATGCCTCCCCGGCTCCCGGCACATGATCAGTGCATGCTCAGTCACGATATCAGTGCCTGCTCAGCCACGTGATCACTGACGGCACAGTCACGTGATCAGCGCCTCTCAGTCACGTGATCACCGTATGATAAACACGTGATCAGTGAACGACCAGCCACGTGATCACTGCATGCGCGGTCAGGTGGTCAGTTCCTGATCAGCCACCTGATCAGTGCGTGCACAGTCCCCTGATCAGCGCCTGTCAGTCACTGATCACTGCCTGATAAACACGTGATCAGTGCCCGAACAGCCACGTCATCAGTGCATGCGCAGTCACGTGATCAGTGCATGATAGCCACGTGATCAGTGCGTGCACAGTCCCATGATCAGCGCCTGTCAGTCACTGATCATTGCCTGATAAACACGTGATCAGTGCATGATGAGCCATGTGATCAGTGCCCGATCAGCCACGTCATCAGTGCATGCGCAGTCACGTCATCAGTGCATGATAGCCACGTGATCAGTGCATGCTCAGTCACGTGATCTGGACTTGATCAGCCACGTGATCAGTGCCTGCAGAGTCACGTGATCAGGGCCTGCTGAGCTGCGTGATTCCTGCCGGCTCATCTGCATGACAATTGCCATCTGAGCTGCGTGATTCCTGTCGGCTCATCTGCTTGACAATTGCCAGCTGAGCTGCGTGATTCCTGCCTGGTCACGTGCTTGATTATTGCCAGTTGAGCAGCATGATTCGTCACTGCTGAGCTCCATGCTTATTGCCTGCTGATTGCGTGGTTCGTGTCTGCTCAGCTCTTTGAGTATTGCCTCCTGAGGTCCCTGTTCGGTCGCCACCTGCCGGGGACCAGCCCCAACTGATCCAGGGTATTCGAAGGAGAGATGGCCTAGGCGACTATTTATATGCTAATCAGAGATGTCAAGAATAATAGTATGAGGAGAGCTCAGTAGGAAAATTCGGTGGAGAAAAGAGACTGAGTAGCTTGGTTTACGCGGAAGACCAATCAAACTTCAAGACAAGAAGTTTGCACCACTTACGTAGGCCGCAGGCGCCCTCTCGAATAGCGAAAGGTGCCTCACCCTAGACACCTTCTCGAGTGGGTCTTAGCAGCCCAGGCATAATTAGTAAGCGTGGTGGGTTCCGCGCTCCAGATGGAGACTCAGCTGGAAGTTAAAGGGAAGAATGACAAGGAACTTTATGAATTGGAGCTGTAAGTTAACTCTTTGACAGAGAGAGCGAGATGGTGGTGGGGGACAGCCCCCAGTGAAATCAGAGGTGAGAGCACAAAGCAATACAGTAGGCAGACTCCGGTTTTTTTGGGGGGAGATGCTCGAGAATATCCGGGTGGACTCCTGAGGCTCGATCCCGCATTTGCGTATGCCGAGCCTCCTTCCTCATGACCTTTGTCCAGAGTGGAATGCCTCCCCGGCTCCCGGCACATGATCAGTGCATGCTCAGTCACGATATCAGTGCCTGCTCAGCCACGTGATCACTGACGGCACAGTCACGTGATCAGCGCCTCTCAGTCACGTGATCACCGTATGATAAACACGTGATCAGTGAACGACCAGCCACGTGATCACTGCATGCGCGGTCAGGTGGTCAGTTCCTGATCAGCCACCTGATCAGTGCGTGCACAGTCCCCTGATCAGCGCCTGTCAGTCACTGATCACTGCCTGATAAACACGTGATCAGTGCCCGAACAGCCACGTCATCAGTGCATGCGCAGTCACGTGATCAGTGCATGATAGCCACGTGATCAGTGCGTGCACAGTCCCATGATCAGCGCCTGTCAGTCACTGATCATTGCCTGATAAACACGTGATCAGTGCATGATGAGCCATGTGATCAGTGCCCGATCAGCCACGTCATCAGTGCATGCGCAGTCACGTCATCAGTGCATGATAGCCACGTGATCAGTGCATGCTCAGTCACGTGATCTGGACTTGATCAGCCACGTGATCAGTGCCTGCAGAGTCACGTGATCAGGGCCTGCTGAGCTGCGTGATTCCTGCCGGCTCATCTGCATGACAATTGCCATCTGAGCTGCGTGATTCCTGTCGGCTCATCTGCTTGACAATTGCCAGCTGAGCTGCGTGATTCCTGCCTGGTCACGTGCTTGATTATTGCCAGTTGAGCAGCATGATTCGTCACTGCTGAGCTCCATGCTTATTGCCTGCTGATTGCGTGGTTCGTGTCTGCTCAGCTCTTTGAGTATTGCCTCCTGAGGTCCCTGTTCGGTCGCCACCTGCCGGGGACCAGCCCCAACTGATCCAGGGTATTCGAAGGAGAGATGGCCTAGGCGACTATTTATATGCTAATCAGAGATGTCAAGAATAATAGTATGAGGAGAGCTCAGTAGGAAAATTCGGTGGAGAAAAGAGACTGAGTAGCTTGGTTTACGCGGAAGACCAATCAAACTTCAAGACAAGAAGTTTGCACCACTTACGTAGGCCGCAGGCGCCCTCTCGAATAGCGAAAGGTGCCTCACCCTAGACACCTTCTCGAGTGGGTCTTAGCAGCCCAGGCATAATTAGTAAGCGTGGTGGGTTCCGCGCTCCAGATGGAGACTCAGCTGGAAGTTAAAGGGAAGAATGACAAGGAACTTTATGAATTGGAGCTGTAAGTTAACTCTTTGACAGAGAGAGCGAGATGGTGGTGGGGGACAGCCCCCAGTGAAATCAGAGGTGAGAGCACAAAGCAATACAGTAGGCAGACTCCGGTTTTTTGGGGGGGAGATGCTCGAGAATATCCGGGTGGACTCCTGAGGCTCGATCCCGCATTTGCGTATGCCGAGCCTCCTTCCTCATGACCTTTGTCCAGAGTGGAATGCCTCCCCGGCTCCCGGCACATGATCAGTGCATGCTCAGTCACGATATCAGTGCCTGCTCAGCCACGTGATCACTGACGGCACAGTCACGTGATCAGCGCCTCTCAGTCACGTGATCACCGTATGATAAACACGTGATCAGTGAACGACCAGCCACGTGATCACTGCATGCGCGGTCAGGTGGTCAGTTCCTGATCAGCCACCTGATCAGTGCGTGCACAGTCCCCTGATCAGCGCCTGTCAGTCACTGATCACTGCCTGATAAACACGTGATCAGTGCCCGAACAGCCACGTCATCAGTGCATGCGCAGTCACGTGATCAGTGCATGATAGCCACGTGATCAGTGCGTGCACAGTCCCATGATCAGCGCCTGTCAGTCACTGATCATTGCCTGATAAACACGTGATCAGTGCATGATGAGCCATGTGATCAGTGCCCGATCAGCCACGTCATCAGTGCATGCGCAGTCACGTCATCAGTGCATGATAGCCACGTGATCAGTGCATGCTCAGTCACGTGATCTGGACTTGATCAGCCACGTGATCAGTGCCTGCAGAGTCACGTGATCAGGGCCTGCTGAGCTGCGTGATTCCTGCCGGCTCATCTGCATGACAATTGCCATCTGAGCTGCGTGATTCCTGTCGGCTCATCTGCTTGACAATTGCCAGCTGAGCTGCGTGATTCCTGCCTGGTCACGTGCTTGATTATTGCCAGTTGAGCAGCATGATTCGTCACTGCTGAGCTCCATGCTTATTGCCTGCTGATTGCGTGGTTCGTGTCTGCTCAGCTCTTTGAGTATTGCCTCCTGAGGTCCCTGTTCGGTCGCCACCTGCCGGGGACCAGCCCCAACTGATCCAGGGTATTCGAAGGAGAGATGGCCTAGGCGACTATTTATATGCTAATCAGAGATGTCAAGAATAATAGTATGAGGAGAGCTCAGTAGGAAAATTCGGTGGAGAAAAGAGACTGAGTAGCTTGGTTTACGCGGAAGACCAATCAAACTTCAAGACAAGAAGTTTGCACCACTTACGTAGGCCGCAGGCGCCCTCTCGAATAGCGAAAGGTGCCTCACCCTAGACACCTTCTCGAGTGGGTCTTAGCAGCCCAGGCATAATTAGTAAGCGTGGTGGGTTCCGCGCTCCAGATGGAGACTCAGCTGGAAGTTAAAGGGAAGAATGACAAGGAACTTTATGAATTGGAGCTGTAAGTTAACTCTTTGACAGAGAGAGCGAGATGGTGGTGGGGGACAGCCCCCAGTGAAATCAGAGGTGAGAGCACAAAGCAATACAGTAGGCAGACTCCGGTTTTTTTGGGGGGAGATGCTCGAGAATATCCGGGTGGACTCCTGAGGCTCGATCCCGCATTTGCGTATGCCGAGCCTCCTTCCTCATGACCTTTGTCCAGAGTGGAATGCCTCCCCGGCTCCCGGCACATGATCAGTGCATGCTCAGTCACGATATCAGTGCCTGCTCAGCCACGTGATCACTGACGGCACAGTCACGTGATCAGCGCCTCTCAGTCACGTGATCACCGTATGATAAACACGTGATCAGTGAACGACCAGCCACGTGATCACTGCATGCGCGGTCAGGTGGTCAGTTCCTGATCAGCCACCTGATCAGTGCGTGCACAGTCCCCTGATCAGCGCCTGTCAGTCACTGATCACTGCCTGATAAACACGTGATCAGTGCCCGAACAGCCACGTCATCAGTGCATGCGCAGTCACGTGATCAGTGCATGATAGCCACGTGATCAGTGCGTGCACAGTCCCATGATCAGCGCCTGTCAGTCACTGATCATTGCCTGATAAACACGTGATCAGTGCATGATGAGCCATGTGATCAGTGCCTGATCAGCCACGTCATCAGTGCATGCGCAGTCACGTCATCAGTGCATGATAGCCACGTGATCAGTGCATGCTCAGTCACGTGATCTGGACTTGATCAGCCACAGTGATCAGTGCCTGCAGAGTCACGTGATCAGGGCCTGCTGAGCTGCGTGATTCCTGCCGGCTCATCTGCATGACAATTGCCATCTGAGCTGCGTGATTCCTGTCGGCTCATCTGCTTGACAATTGCCAGCTGAGCTGCGTGATTCCTGCCTGGTCACGTGCTTGATTATTGCCAGTTGAGCAGCATGATTCGTCACTGCTGAGCTCCATGCTTATTGCCTGCTGATTGCGTGGTTCGTGTCTGCTCAGCTCTTTGAGTATTGCCTCCTGAGGTCCCTGTTCGGTCGCCACCTGCCGGGGACCAGCCCCAACTGATCCAGGGTATTCGAAGGAGAGATGGCCTAGGCGACTATTTATATGCTAATCAGAGATGTCAAGAATAATAGTATGAGGAGAGCTCAGTAGGAAAATTCGGTGGAGAAAAGAGACTGAGTAGCTTGGTTTACGCGGAAGACCAATCAAACTTCAAGACAAGAAGTTTGCACCACTTACGTAGGCCGCAGGCGCCCTCTCGAATAGCGAAAGGTGCCTCACCCTAGACACCTTCTCGAGTGGGTCTTAGCAGCCCAGGCATAATTAGTAAGCGTGGTGGGTTCCGCGCTCCAGATGGAGACTCAGCTGGAAGTTAAAGGGAAGAATGACAAGGAACTTTATGAATTGGAGCTGTAAGTTAACTCTTTGACAGAGAGAGCGAGATGGTGGTGGGGGACAGCCCCCAGTGAAATCAGAGGTGAGAGCACAAAGCAATACAGTAGGCAGACTCCGGTTTTTTTGGGGGAGATGCTCGAGAATATCCGGGTGGACTCCTGAGGCTCGATCCCGCATTTGCGTATGCCGAGCCTCCTTCCTCATGACCTTTGTCCAGAGTGGAATGCCTCCCCGGCTCCCGGCACATGATCAGTGCATGCTCAGTCACGATATCAGTGCCTGCTCAGCCACGTGATCACTGACGGCACAGTCACGTGATCAGCGCCTCTCAGTCACGTGATCACCGTATGATAAACACGTGATCAGTGAACGACCAGCCACGTGATCACTGCATGCGCGGTCAGGTGGTCAGTTCCTGATCAGCCACCTGATCAGTGCGTGCACAGTCCCCTGATCAGCGCCTGTCAGTCACTGATCACTGCCTGATAAACACGTGATCAGTGCCCGAACAGCCACGTCATCAGTGCATGCGCAGTCACGTGATCAGTGCATGATAGCCACGTGATCAGTGCGTGCACAGTCCCATGATCAGCGCCTGTCAGTCACTGATCATTGCCTGATAAACACGTGATCAGTGCATGATGAGCCATGTGATCAGTGCCCGATCAGCCACGTCATCAGTGCATGCGCAGTCACGTCATCAGTGCATGATAGCCACGTGATCAGTGCATGCTCAGTCACGTGATCTGGACTTGATCAGCCACGTGATCAGTGCCTGCAGAGTCACGTGATCAGGGCCTGCTGAGCTGCGTGATTCCTGCCGGCTCATCTGCATGACAATTGCCATCTGAGCTGCGTGATTCCTGTCGGCTCATCTGCTTGACAATTGCCAGCTGAGCTGCGTGATTCCTGCCTGGTCACGTGCTTGATTATTGCCAGTTGAGCAGCATGATTCGTCACTGCTGAGCTCCATGCTTATTGCCTGCTGATTGCGTGGTTCGTGTCTGCTCAGCTCTTTGAGTATTGCCTCCTGAGGTCCCTGTTCGGTCGCCACCTGCCGGGGACCAGCCCCAACTGATCCAGGGTATTCGAAGGAGAGATGGCCTAGGCGACTATTTATATGCTAATCAGAGATGTCAAGAATAATAGTATGA
Organism: Bos javanicus; assembly: GCF_032452875.1. Classification (NCBI taxonomy): domain Eukaryota; kingdom Metazoa; phylum Chordata; class Mammalia; order Artiodactyla; family Bovidae; genus Bos; species Bos javanicus. Next base: position 505,589 of record NW_026893706.1, read on the forward strand.
GGAGAGCTCAGTAGGAAAATTCGGTGGAGAAAAGAGACTGAGTAGCTTGGTTTACGCGGAAGACCAATCAAACTTCAAGACAAGAAGTTTGCACCACTTACGTAGGCCGCAGGCGCCCTCTCGAATAGCGAAAGGTGCCTCACCCTAGACACCTTCTCGAGTGGGTCTTAGCAGCCCAGGCATAATTAGTAAGCGTGGTGGGTTCCGCGCTCCAGATGGAGACTCAGCTGGAAGTTAAAGGGAAGAATGACAAGGAACTTTATGAATTGGAGCTGTAAGTTCTCTTTGACAGAGAGAGCGAGATGGTGGTGGGGGACAGCCCCCAGTGAAATCAGAGGTGAGAGCACAAAGCAATACAGTAGGCAGACTCCGGTTTTTTTGGGGGGAGATGCTCGAGAATATCCGGGTGGACTCCTGAGGCTCGATCCCGCATTTGCGTATGCCGAGCCTCCTTCCTCATGACCTTTGTCCAGAGTGGAATGCCTCCCCGGCTCCCGGCACATGATCAGTGCATGCTCAGTCACGATATCAGTGCCTGCTCAGCCACGTGATCACTGACGGCACAGTCACGTGATCAGCGCCTCTCAGTCACGTGATCACCGTATGATAAACACGTGATCAGTGAACGACCAGCCACGTGATCACTGCATGCGCGGTCAGGTGGTCAGTTCCTGATCAGCCACCTGATCAGTGCGTGCACAGTCCCCTGATCAGCGCCTGTCAGTCACTGATCACTGCCTGATAAACACGTGATCAGTGCCCGAACAGCCACGTCATCAGTGCATGCGCAGTCACGTGATCAGTGCATGATAGCCACGTGATCAGTGCGTGCACAGTCCCATGATCAGCGCCTGTCAGTCACTGATCATTGCCTGATAAACACGTGATCAGTGCATGATGAGCCATGTGATCAGTGCCCGATCAGCCACGTCATCAGTGCATGCGCAGTCACGTCATCAGTGCATGATAGCCACGTGATCAGTGCATGCTCAGTCACGTGATCTGGACTTGATCAGCCACGTGATCAGTGCCTGCAGAGTCACGTGATCAGGGCCTGCTGAGCTGCGTGATTCCTGCCGGCTCATCTGCATGACAATTGCCATCTGAGCTGCGTGATTCCTGTCGGCTCATCTGCTTGACAATTGCCAGCTGAGCTGCGTGATTCCTGCCTGGTCACGTGCTTGATTATTGCCAGTTGAGCAGCATGATTCGTCACTGCTGAGCTCCATGCTTATTGCCTGCTGATTGCGTGGTTCGTGTCTGCTCAGCTCTTTGAGTATTGCCTCCTGAGGTCCCTGTTCGGTCGCCACCTGCCGGGGACCAGCCCCAACTGATCCAGGGTATTCGAAGGAGAGATGGCCTAGGCGACTATTTATATGCTAATCAGAGATGTCAAGAATAATAGTATGAGGAGAGCTCAGTAGGAAAATTCGGTGGAGAAAAGAGACTGAGTAGCTTGGTTTACGCGGAAGACCAATCAAACTTCAAGACAAGAAGTTTGCACCACTTACGTAGGCCGCAGGCGCCCTCTCGAATAGCGAAAGGTGCCTCACCCTAGACACCTTCTCGAGTGGGTCTTAGCAGCCCAGGCATAATTAGTAAGCGTGGTGGGTTCCGCGCTCCAGATGGAGACTCAGCTGGAAGTTAAAGGGAAGAATGACAAGGAACTTTATGAATTGGAGCTGTAAGTTAACTCTTTGACAGAGAGAGCGAGATGGTGGTGGGGGACAGCCCCCAGTGAAATCAGAGGTGAGAGCACAAAGCAATACAGTAGGCAGACTCCGGTTTTTTTGGGGGGAGATGCTCGAGAATATCCGGGTGGACTCCTGAGGCTCGATCCCGCATTTGCGTATGCCGAGCCTCCTTCCTCATGACCTTTGTCCAGAGTGGAATGCCTCCCCGGCTCCCGGCACATGATCAGTGCATGCTCAGTCACGATATCAGTGCCTGCTCAGCCACGTGATCACTGACGGCACAGTCACGTGATCAGCGCCTCTCAGTCACGTGATCACCGTATGATAAACACGTGATCAGTGAACGACCAGCCACGTGATCACTGCATGCGCGGTCAGGTGGTCAGTTCCTGATCAGCCACCTGATCAGTGCGTGCACAGTCCCCTGATCAGCGCCTGTCAGTCACTGATCACTGCCTGATAAACACGTGATCAGTGCCCGAACAGCCACGTCATCAGTGCATGCGCAGTCACGTGATCAGTGCATGATAGCCACGTGATCAGTGCGTGCACAGTCCCATGATCAGCGCCTGTCAGTCACTGATCATTGCCTGATAAACACGTGATCAGTGCATGATGAGCCATGTGATCAGTGCCTGATCAGCCACGTCATCAGTGCATGCGCAGTCACGTCATCAGTGCATGATAGCCACGTGATCAGTGCATGCTCAGTCACGTGATCTGGACTTGATCAGCCACGTGATCAGTGCCTGCAGAGTCACGTGATCAGGGCCTGCTGAGCTGCGTGATTCCTGCCGGCTCATCTGCATGACAATTGCCATCTGAGCTGCGTGATTCCTGTCGGCTCATCTGCTTGACAATTGCCAGCTGAGCTGCGTGATTCCTGCCTGGTCACGTGCTTGATTATTGCCAGTTGAGCAGCATGATTCGTCACTGCTGAGCTCCATGCTTATTGCCTGCTGATTGCGTGGTTCGTGTCTGCTCAGCTCTTTGAGTATTGCCTCCTGAGGTCCCTGTTCGGTCGCCACCTGCCGGGGACCAGCCCCAACTGATCCAGGGTATTCGAAGGAGAGATGGCCTAGGCGACTATTTATATGCTAATCAGAGATGTCAAGAATAATAGTATGAGGAGAGCTCAGTAGGAAAATTCGGTGGAGAAAAGAGACTGAGTAGCTTGGTTTACGCGGAAGACCAATCAAACTTCAAGACAAGAAGTTTGTACCACTTACGTAGGCCGCAGGCGCCCTCTCGAATAGCGAAAGGTGCCTCACCCTAGACACCTTCTCGAGTGGGTCTTAGCAGCCCAGGCATAATTAGTAAGCGTGGTGGGTTCCGCGCTCCAGATGGAGACTCAGCTGGAAGTTAAAGGGAAGAATGACAAGGAACTTTATGAATTGGAGCTGTAAGTTACCTCTTTGACAGAGAGAGCGAGATGGTGGTGGGGGACAGCCCCCAGTGAAATCAGAGGTGAGAGCACAAAGCAATACAGTAGGCAGACTCCGGTTTTTTTGGGGGGAGATGCTCGAGAATATCCGGGTGGACTCCTGAGGCTCGATCCCGCATTTGCGTATGCCGAGCCTCCTTCCTCATGACCTTTGTCCAGAGTGGAATGCCTCCCCGGCTCCCGGCACATGATCAGTGCATGCTCAGTCACGATATCAGTGCCTGCTCAGCCAAGTGATCACTGACGGCACAGTCACGTGATCAGCGCCTCTCAGTCACGTGATCACCGTATGATAAACACGTGCATCAGGTGGTCAGTTCCTGATCAGCCACCTGATCAGTTCCTGATCAGCGCAGTCACTGATCACTGCCTGATAAACACGTGATCAGTGCCAACAGCCACGTCATCAGTGCATGCGCAGTCACGTGATCAGTGCATGATAGCCACGTGATCAGTGCGTGGACAGTCCCATGATCAGCGCCTGTCAGTCACTGATCATTGCCTGATAAACACGTGATCAGTGCATGATGAGCCATGTGATCAGTGCCTGATCAGCCACGTCATCAGTGCATGCGCAGTCACGTCATCAGTGCATGATAGCCACGTGATCAGTGCCTGCTCAGTCACGTGATCTGGACTTGATCAGCCACGTGATCAGTGCCTGCAGAGTCACGTGATCAGGGCCTGCTGAGCTGCGTGATTCCTGCCGGCTCATCTGCATGACAATTGCCATCTGAGCTGCGTGATTCCTGTCGGCTCATCTGCTTGACAATTGCCAGCTGAGCTGCGTGATTCCTGCCTGGTCACGTGCTTGATTATTGCCAGTTGAGCAGCATGATTCGTCACTGCTGAGCTCCATGCTTATTGCCTGCTGATTGCGTGGTTCGTGTCTGCTCAGCTCTTTGAGTATTGCCTCCTGAGGTCCCTGTTCGGTCGCCACCTGCCGGGGACCAGCCCCAACTGATCCAGGGTATTCGAAGGAGAGATGGCCTAGGCGACTATTTATATGCTAATCAGAGATGTCAAGAATAATAGTATGAGGAGAGCTCAGTAGGAAAATTCGGTGGAGAAAAGAGACTGAGGAGCTTGGTTTACGCGGAAGACCAATCAAACTTCAAGACAAGAAGTTTGCACCACTTACGTAGGCCGCAGGCGCCCTCTCGAATAGCGAAAGGTGCCTCACCCTAGACACCTTCTCGAGTGGGTCTTAGCAGCCCAGGCATAATTAGGAAGCGTGGTGGGTTCCGCGCTCCAGATGGAGACTCAGCTGGAAGTTAAAGGGAAGAATGACAAGGAACTTTATGAATTGGAGCTGTAAGTTACCTCTTTGACAGAGAGAGCGAGATGGTGGTGGGGGACAGCCCCCAGTGAAATCAGAGGTGAGAGCACAAAGCAATACAGTAGGCAGACTCCGGTTTTTTTGGGGGAGATGCTCGAGAATATCCGGGTGGACTCCTGAGGCTCGATCCCGCATTTGCGTATGCCGAGCCTCCTTCCTCATGACCTTTGTCCAGAGTGGAATGCCTCCCCGGCTCCCGGCACATGATCAGTGCATGCTCAGTCACGATATCAGTGCCTGCTCAGCCACGTGATCACTGACGGCACAGTCACGTGATCAGCGCCTCTCAGTCACGTGATCACCGTATGATAAACACGTGATCAGTGAACGACCAGCCACGTGATCACTGCATGCGCGTCAGGTGGTCAGTTCCTGATCAGCCACCTGATCAGTGCGTGCACAGTCCCCTGATCAGCGCCTGTCAGTCACTGATCACTGCCTGATAAACCCGTGATCAGTGCCCGAACAGCCACGTCATCAGTGCATGCGCAGTCACGTGATCAGTGCATGATAGCCACGTGATCAGTGCGTGCACAGTCCCATGATCAGCGCCTGTCAGTCACTGATCATTGCCTGAGAAACACGTGATCAGTGCATGATGAGCCATGTGATCAGTGCCCGATCAGCCACGTCATCAGTGCATGCGCAGTCACGTCATCAGTGCATGATAGCCACGTGATCAGTGCCTGCTCAGTCACGTGATCTGGACTTGATCAGCCACGTGATCAGTGCCTGCAGAGTCACGTGATCAGGGCCTGCTGAGCTGCGTGATTCCTGCCGGCTCATCTGCATGACAATTGCCATCTGAGCTGCGTGATTCCTGTCGGCTCATCTGCTTGACAATTGCCAGCTGAGCTGCGTGATTCCTGCCTGGTCACGTGCTTGATTATTGCCAGTTGAGCAGCATGATTCGTCACTGCTGAGCTCCATGCTTATTGCCTGCTGATTGCGTGGTTCGTGTCTGCTCAGCTCTTTGAGTATTGCCTCCTGAGGTCCCTGTTCGGTCGCCACCTGCCGGGGACCAGCCCCAACTGATCCAGGGTATTCGAAGGAGAGATGGCCTAGGCGACTATTTATATGCTAATCAGAGATGTCAAGAATAATAGTATGAGGAGAGCTCAGTAGGAAAATTCGGTGGAGAAAAGAGACTGAGGAGCTTGGTTTACGCGGAAGACCAATCAAACTTCAAGACAAGAAGTTTGCACCACTTACGTAGGCCGCAGGCGCCCTCTCGAATGGCGAAAGGTGCCTCAGCCTAGACACCTTCTCGAGTGGGTCTTAGCAGCCCAGGCATAATTAGGAAGCGTGGTGGGTTCCGCGCTCCAGATGGAGACTCAGCTGGAAGTTAAAGGGAAGAATGACAAGGAACTTTATGAATTGGAGCTGTAAGTTACCTCTTTGACAGAGAGAGCGAGATGGTGGTGGGGGACAGCCCCCAGTGAAATCAGAGGTGAGAGCACAAAGCAATACAGTAGGCAGACTCCGGTTTTTTTGGGGGAGATGCTCGAGAATATCCGGGTGGACTCCTGAGGCTCGATCCCGCATTTGCGTATGCCGAGCCTCCTTCCTCATGACCTTTGTCCAGAGTGGAATGCCTCCCCGGCTCCCGGCACATGATCAGTGCATGCTCAGTCACGATATCAGTGCCTGCTCAGCCATGTGATCACTGACGGCACAGTCACGTGATCAGCGCCTCTCAGTCACGTGATCACCGTATGATAAACACGTGATCAGTGAACGACCAGCCAGGTGATCACTGCATGCGCGGTCAGGTGGTCAGTTCCTGATCAGCCACCTGATCAGTGCGTGCACAGTCCCCTGATCAGCGCCTGTCAGTCACTGATCACTGCCTGATAAACCCGTGATCAGTGCCCGAACAGCCACGTCATCAGTGCATGCGCAGTCACGTGATCAGTGCATGATAGCCACGTGATCAGTGCGTGCACAGTCCCATGATCAGCGCCTGTCAGTCACTGATCATTGCCTGAGAAACACGTGATCAGTGCATGATGAGCCATGTGATCAGTGCCCGATCAGCCACGTCATCAGTGCATGCGCAGTCACGTCATCAGTGCATGATAGCCACGTGATCAGTGCCTGCTCAGTCACGTGATCTGGACTTGATCAGCCACGTGATCAGTGCCTGCAGAGTCACGTGATCAGGGCCTGCTGAGCTGCGTGATTCCTGCCGGCTCATCTGCATGACAATTGCCATCTGAGCTGCGTGATTCCTGTCGGCTCATCTGCTTGACAATTGCCAGCTGAGCTGCGTGATTCCTGCCTGGTCACGTGCTTGATTATTGCCAGTTGAGCAGCATGATTCGTCACTGCTGAGCTCCATGCTTATTGCCTGCTGATTGCGTGGTTCGTGTCTGCTCAGCTCTTTGAGTATTGCCTCCTGAGGTCCCTGTTCGGTCGCCACCTGCCGGGGACCAGCCCCAACTGATCCAGGGTATTCGAAGGAGAGATGGCCTAGGCGACTATTTATATGCTAATCAGAGATGTCAAGAATAATAGTATGAGGAGAGCTCAGTAGGAAAATTCGGTGGAGAAAAGAGACTGAGGAGCTTGGTTTACGCGGAAGACCAATCAAACTTCAAGACAAGAAGTTTGCACCACTTACGTAGGCCGCAGGCGCCCTCTCGAATGGCGAAAGGTGCCTCAGCCTAGACACCTTCTCGAGTGGGTCTTAGCAGCCCAGGCATAATTAGGAAGCGTGGTGGGTTCCGCGCTCCAGATGGAGACTCAGCTGGAAGTTAAAGGGAAGAATGACAAGGAACTTTATGAATTGGAGCTGTAAGTTACCTCTTTGACAGAGAGAGCGAGATGGTGGTGGGGGACAGCCCCCAGTGAAATCAGAGGTGAGAGCACAAAGCAATACAGTAGGCAGACTCCGGTTTTTTTGGGGGGAGATGCTCGAGAATATCCGGGTGGACTCCTGAGGCTCGATCCCGCATTTGCGTATGCCGAGCCTCCTTCCTCATGACCTTTGTCCAGAGTGGAATGCCTCCCCGGCTCCCGGCACATGATCAGTGCATGCTCAGTCACGATATCAGTGCCTGCTCAGCCACGTGATCACTGACGGCACAGTCACGTGATCAGCGCCTCTCAGTCACGTGATCACCGTATGATAAACACGTGATCAGTGAACGACCAGCCAGGTGATCACTGCATGCGCGGTCAGGTGGTCAGTTCCTGATCAGCCACCTGATCAGTGCGTGCACAGTCCCCTGATCAGCGCCTGTCAGTCACTGATCACTGCCTGATAAACCCGTGATCAGTGCCCGAACAGCCACGTCATCAGTGCATGCGCAGTCACGTGATCAGTGCATGATAGCCACGTGATCAGTGCGTGCACAGTCCCATGATCAGCGCCTGTCAGTCACTGATCATTGCCTGAGAAACACGTGATCAGTGCATGATGAGCCATGTGATCAGTGCCCGATCAGCCACGTCATCAGTGCATGCGCAGTCACGTCATCAGTGCATGATAGCCACGTGATCAGTGCCTGCTCAGTCACGTGATCTGGACTTGATCAGCCACGTGATCAGTGCCTGCAGAGTCACGTGATCAGGGCCTGCTGAGCTGCGTGATTCCTGCCGGCTCATCTGCATGACAATTGCCAGCTGAGCTGCGTGATTCCTGTCGGCTCATCTGCTTGACAATTGCCAGCTGAGCTGCGTGATTCCTGCCTGGTCACGTGCTTGATTATTGCCAGTTGAGCAGCATGATTCGTCACTGCTGAGCTCCATGCTTATTGCCTGCTGATTGCGTGGTTCGTGTCTGCTCAGCTCTTTGAGTATTGCCTCCTGAGGTCCCTGTTCGGTCGCCACCTGCCGGGGACCAGCCCCAACTGATCCAGGGTATTCGAAGGAGAGATGGCCTAGGCGACTATTTATATGCTAATCAGAGATGTCAAGAATAATAGTATGAGGAGAGCTCAGTAGGAAAATTCGGTGGAGAAAAGAGACTGAGGAGCTTGGTTTACGCGGAAGACCAATCAAACTTCAAGACAAGAAGTTTGCACCACTTACGTAGGCCGCAGGCGCCCTCTCGAATGGCGAAAGGTGCCTCAGCCTAGACACCTTCTCGAGTGGGTCTTAGCAGCCCAGGCATAATTAGGAAGCGTGGTGGGTTCCGCGCTCCAGATGGAGACTCAGCTGGAAGTTAAAGGGAAGAATGACAAGGAACTTTATGAATTGGAGCTGTAAGTTACCTCTTTGACAGAGAGAGCGAGATGGTGGTGGGGGACAGCCCCCAGTGAAATCAGAGGTGAGAGCACAAAGCAATACAGTAGGCAGACTCCGGTTTTTTTGGGGGGAGATGCTCGAGAATATCCGGGTGGACTCCTGAGGCTCGATCCCGCATTTGCGTATGCCGAGCCTCCTTCCTCATGACCTTTGTCCAGAGTGGAATGCCTCCCCGGCTCCCGGCACATGATCAGTGCATGCTCAGTCACGATATCAGTGCCTGCTCAGCCACGTGATCACTGACGGCACAGTCACGTGATCAGCGCCTCTCAGTCACGTGATCACCGTATGATAAACACGTGATCAGTGAACGACCAGCCAGGTGATCACTGCATGCGCGGTCAGGTGGTCAGTTCCTGATCAGCCACCTGATCAGTGCGTGCACAGTCCCCTGATCAGCGCCTGTCAGTCACTGATCACTGCCTGATAAACCCGTGATCAGTGCCCGAACAGCCACGTCATCAGTGCATGCGCAGTCACGTGATCAGTGCATGATAGCCACGTGATCAGTGCGTGCACAGTCCCATGATCAGCGCCTGTCAGTCACTGATCATTGCCTGAGAAACACGTGATCAGTGCATGATGAGCCATGTGATCAGTGCCCGATCAGCCACGTCATCAGTGCATGCGCAGTCACGTCATCAGTGCATGATAGCCACGTGATCAGTGCCTGCTCAGTCACGTGATCTGGACTTGATCAGCCACGTGATCAGTGCCTGCAGAGTCACGTGATCAGGGCCTGCTGAGCTGCGTGATTCCTGCCGGCTCATCTGCATGACAATTGCCATCTGAGCTGCGTGATTCCTGTCGGCTCATCTGCTTGACAATTGCCAGCTGAGCTGCGTGATTCCTGCCTGGTCACGTGCTTGATTATTGCCAGTTGAGCAGCATGATTCGTCACTGCTGAGCTCCATGCTTATTGCCTGCTGATTGCGTGGTTCGTGTCTGCTCAGCTCTTTGAGTATTGCCTCCTGAGGTCCCTGTTCGGTCGCCACCTGCCGGGGACCAGCCCCAACTGATCCAGGGTATTCGAAGGAGAGATGGCCTAGGCGACTATTTATATGCTAATCAGAGATGTCAAGAATAATAGTATGAGGAGAGCTCAGTAGGAAAATTCGGTGGAGAAAAGAGACTGAGGAGCTTGGTTTACGCGGAAGACCAATCAAACTTCAAGACAAGAAGTTTGCACCACTTACGTAGGCCGCAGGCGCCCTCTCGAATGGCGAAAGGTGCCTCAGCCTAGACACCTTCTCGAGTGGGTCTTAGCAGCCCAGGCATAATTAGGAAGCGTGGTGGGTTCCGCGCTCCAGATGGAGACTCAGCTGGAAGTTAAAGGGAAGAATGACAAGGAACTTTATGAATTGGAGCTGTAAGTTACCTCTTTGACAGAGAGAGCGAGATGGTGGTGGGGGACAGCCCCCAGTGAAATCAGAGGTGAGAGCACAAAGCAATACAGTAGGCAGACTCCGGTTTTTTTGGGGGAGATGCTCGAGAATATCCGGGTGGACTCCTGAGGCTCGATCCCGCATTTGCGTATGCCGAGCCTCCTTCCTCATGACCTTTGTCCAGAGTGGAATGCCTCCCCGGCTCCCGGCACATGATCAGTGCATGCTCAGTCACGATATCAGTGCCTGCTCAGCCACGTGATCACTGACGGCACAGTCACGTGATCAGCGCCTCTCAGTCACGTGATCACCGTATGATAAACACGTGATCAGTGAACGACCAGCCAGGTGATCACTGCATGCGCGGTCAGGTGGTCAGTTCCTGATCAGCCACCTGATCAGTGCGTGCACAGTCCCCTGATCAGCGCCTGTCAGTCACTGATCACTGCCTGATAAACCCGTGATCAGTGCCCGAACAGCCACGTCATCAGTGCATGCGCAGTCACGTGATCAGTGCATGATAGCCACGTGATCAGTGCGTGCACAGTCCCATGATCAGCGCCTGTCAGTCACTGATCATTGCCTGATAAACACGTGATCAGTGCATGATGAGCCATGTGATCAGTGCCCGATCAGCCACGTCATCAGTGCATGCGCAGTCACGTCATCAGTGCATGATAGCCACGTGATCAGTGCCTGCTCAGTCACGTGATCTGGACTTGATCAGCCACGTGATCAGTGCCTGCAGAGTCACGTGATCAGGGCCTGCTGAGCTGCGTGATTCCTGCCGGCTCATCTGCATGACAATTGCCATCTGAGCTGCGTGATTCCTGTCGGCTCATCTGCTTGACAATTGCCAGCTGAGCTGCGTGATTCCTGCCTGGTCACGTGCTTGATTATTGCCAGTTGAGCAGCATGATTCGTCACTGCTGAGCTCCATGCTTATTGCCTGCTGATTGCGTGGTTCGTGTCTGCTCAGCTCTTTGAGTATTGCCTCCTGAGGTCCCTGTTCGGTCGCCACCTGCCGGGGACCAGCCCCAACTGATCCAGGGTATTCGAAGGAGAGATGGCCTAGGCGACTATTTATATGCTAATCAGAGATGTCAAGAATAATAGTATGAGGAGAGCTCAGTAGGAAAATTCGGTGGAGAAAAGAGACTGAGGAGCTTGGTTTACGCGGAAGACCAATCAAACTTCAAGACAAGAAGTTTGCACCACTTACGTAGGCCGCAGGCGCCCTCTCGAATGGCGAAAGGTGCCTCACCCTAGACACCTTCTCGAGTGGGTCTTAGCAGCCCAGGCATAATTAGGAAGCGTGGTGGGTTCCGCGCTCCAGATGGAGACTCAGCTGGAAGTTAAAGGGAAGAATGACAAGGAACTTTATGAATTGGAGCTGTAAGTTACCTCTTTGACAGAGAGAGCGAGATGGTGGTGGGGGACAGCCCCCAGTGAAATCAGAGGTGAGAGCACAAAGCAATACAGTAGGCAGACTCCGGTTTTTTTGGGGGGGAGATGCTCGAGAATATCCGGGTGGACTCCTGAGGCTCGATCCCGCATTTGCGTATGCCGAGCCTCCTTCCTCATGACCTTTGTCCAGAGTGGAATGCCTCCCCGGCTCCCGGCACATGATCAGTGCATGCTCAGTCACGATATCAGTGCCTGCTCAGCCACGTGATCACTGACGGCACAGTCACGTGATCAGCGCCTCTCAGTCACGTGATCACCGTATGATAAACACGTGATCAGTGAACGACCAGCCAGGTGATCACTGCATGCGCGGTCAGGTGGTCAGTTCCTGATCAGCCACCTGATCAGTGCGTGCACAGTCCCCTGATCAGCGCCTGTCAGTCACTGATCACTGCCTGATAAACCCGTGATCAGTGCCCGAACAGCCACGTCATCAGTGCATGCGCAGTCACGTGATCAGTGCATGATAGCCACGTGATCAGTGCGTGCACAGTCCCATGATCAGCGCCTGTCAGTCACTGATCATTGCCTGAGAAACACGTGATCAGTGCATGATGAGCCATGTGATCAGTGCCCGATCAGCCACGTCATCAGTGCATGCGCAGTCACGTCATCAGTGCATGATAGCCACGTGATCAGTGCCTGCTCAGTCACGTGATCTGGACTTGATCAGCCACGTGATCAGTGCCTGCAGAGTCACGTGATCAGGGCCTGCTGAGCTGCGTGATTCCTGCCGGCTCATCTGCATGACAATTGCCATCTGAGCTGCGTGATTCCTGTCGGCTCATCTGCTTGACAATTGCCAGCTGAGCTGCGTGATTCCTGCCTGGTCACGTGCTTGATTATTGCCAGTTGAGCAGCATGATTCGTCACTGCTGAGCTCCATGCTTATTGCCTGCTGATTGCGTGGTTCGTGTCTGCTCAGCTCTTTGAGTATTGCCTCCTGAGGTCCCTGTTCGGTCGCCACCTGCCGGGGACCAGCCCCAACTGATCCAGGGTATTCGAAGGAGAGATGGCCTAGGCGACTATTTATATGCTAATCAGAGATGTCAAGAATAATAGTATGAGGAGAGCTCAGTAGGAAAATTCGGTGGAGAAAAGAGACTGAGGAGCTTGGTTTACGCGGAAGACCAATCAAACTTCAAGACAAGAAGTTTGCACCACTTACGTAGGCCGCAGGCGCCCTCTCGAATGGCGAAAGGTGCCTCAGCCTAGACACCTTCTCGAGTGGGTCTTAGCAGCCCAGGCATAATTAGGAAGCGTGGTGGGTTCCGCGCTCCAGATGGAGACTCAGCTGGAAGTTAAAGGGAAGAATGACAAGGAACTTTATGAATTGGAGCTGTAAGTTACCTCTTTGACAGAGAGAGCGAGATGGTGGTGGGGGACAGCCCCCAGTGAAATCAGAGGTGAGAGCACAAAGCAATACAGTAGGCAGACTCCGGTTTTTTTGGGGGGGAGATGCTCGAGAATATCCGGGTGGACTCCTGAGGCTCGATCCCGCATTTGCGTATGCCGAGCCTCCTTCCTCATGACCTTTGTCCAGAGTGGAATGCCTCCCCGGCTCCCGGCACATGATCAGTGCATGCTCAGTCACGATATCAGTGCCTGCTCAGCCACGTGATCACTGACGGCACAGTCACGTGATCAGCGCCTCTCAGTCACGTGATCACCGTATGATAAACACGTGATCAGTGAACGACCAGCCAGGTGATCACTGCATGCGCGGTCAGGTGGTCAGTTCCTGATCAGCCACCTGATCAGTGCGTGCACAGTCCCCTGATCAGCGCCTGTCAGTCACTGATCACTGCCTGATAAACCCGTGATCAGTGCCCGAACAGCCACGTCATCAGTGCATGCGCAGTCACGTGATCAGTGCATGATAGCCACGTGATCAGTGCGTGCACAGTCCCATGATCAGCGCCTGTCAGTCACTGATCATTGCCTGAGAAACACGTGATCAGTGCATGATGAGCCATGTGATCAGTGCCCGATCAGCCACGTCATCAGTGCATGCGCAGTCACGTCATCAGTGCATGATAGCCACGTGATCAGTGCCTGCTCAGTCACGTGATCTGGACTTGATCAGCCACGTGATCAGTGCCTGCAGAGTCACGTGATCAGGGCCTGCTGAGCTGCGTGATTCCTGCCGGCTCATCTGCATGACAATTGCCATCTGAGCTGCGTGATTCCTGTCGGCTCATCTGCTTGACAATTGCCAGCTGAGCTGCGTGATTCCTGCCTGGTCACGTGCTTGATTATTGCCAGTTGAGCAGCATGATTCGTCACTGCTGAGCTCCATGCTTATTGCCTGCTGATTGCGTGGTTCGTGTCTGCTCAGCTCTTTGAGTATTGCCTCCTGAGGTCCCTGTTCGGTCGCCACCTGCCGGGGACCAGCCCCAACTGATCCAGGGTATTCGAAGGAGAGATGGCCTAGGCGACTATTTATATGCTAATCAGAGATGTCAAGAATAATAGTATGAGGAGAGCTCAGTAGGAAAATTCGGTGGAGAAAAGAGACTGAGGAGCTTGGTTTACGCGGAAGACCAATCAAACTTCAAGACAAGAAGTTTGCACCACTTACGTAGGCCGCAGGCGCCCTCTCGAATGGCGAAAGGTGCCTCAGCCCTAGACACCTTCTCGAGTGGGTCTTAGCAGCCCAGGCATAATTAGGAAGCGTGGTGGGTTCCGCGCTCCAGATGGAGACTCAGCTGGAAGTTAAAGGGAAGAATGACAAGGAACTTTATGAATTGGAGCTGTAAGTTACCTCTTTGACAGAGAGAGCGAGATGGTGGTGGGGGACAGCCCCCAGTGAAATCAGAGGTGAGAGCACAAAGCAATACAGTAGGCAGACTCCGGTTTTTTGGGGGAGATGCTCGAGAATATCCGGGTGGACTCCTGAGGCTCGATCCCGCATTTGCGTATGCCGAGCCTCCTTCCTCATGACCTTTGTCCAGAGTGGAATGCCTCCCCGGCTCCCGGCACATGATCAGTGCATGCTCAGTCACGATATCAGTGCCTGCTCAGCCACGTGATCACTGACGGCACAGTCACGTGATCAGCGCCTCTCAGTCACGTGATCACCGTATGATAAACACGTGATCAGTGAACGACCAGCCAGGTGATCACTGCATGCGCGGTCAGGTGGTCAGTTCCTGATCAGCCACCTGATCAGTGCGTGCACAGTCCCCTGATCAGCGCCTGTCAGTCACTGATCACTGCCTGATAAACCGTGATCAGTGCCCGAACAGCCACGTCATCAGTGCATGCGCAGTCACGTGATCAGTGCATGATAGCCACGTGATCAGTGCGTGCACAGTCCCATGATCAGCGCCTGTCAGTCACTGATCATTGCCTGAGAAACACGTGATCAGTGCATGATGAGCCATGTGATCAGTGCCCGATCAGCCACGTCATCAGTGCATGCGCAGTCACGTCATCAGTGCATGATAGCCACGTGATCAGTGCCTGCTCAGTCACGTGATCTGGACTTGATCAGCCACGTGATCAGTGCCTGCAGAGTCACGTGATCAGGGCCTGCTGAGCTGCGTGATTCCTGCCGGCTCATCTGCATGACAATTGCCATCTGAGCTGCGTGATTCCTGTCGGCTCATCTGCTTGACAATTGCCAGCTGAGCTGCGTGATTCCTGCCTGGTCACGTGCTTGATTATTGCCAGTTGAGCAGCATGATTCGTCACTGCTGAGCTCCATGCTTATTGCCTGCTGATTGCGTGGTTCGTGTCTGCTCAGCTCTTTGAGTATTGCCTCCTGAGGTCCCTGTTCGGTCGCCACCTGCCGGGGACCAGCCCCAACTGATCCAGGGTATTCGAAGGAGAGATGGCCTAGGCGACTATTTATATGCTAATCAGAGATGTCAAGAATAATAGTATGAGGAGAGCTCAGTAGGAAAATTCGGTGGAGAAAAGAGACTGAGGAGCTTGGTTTACGCGGAAGACCAATCAAACTTCAAGACAAGAAGTTTGCACCACTTACGTAGGCCGCAGGCGCCCTCTCGAATGGCGAAAGGTGCCTCAGCCTAGACACCTTCTCGAGTGGGTCTTAGCAGCCCAGGCATAATTAGGAAGCGTGGTGGGTTCCGCGCTCCAGATGGAGACTCAGCTGGAAGTTAAAGGGAAGAATGACAAGGAACTTTATGAATTGGAGCTGTAAGTTACCTCTTTGACAGAGAGAGCGAGATGGTGGTGGGGGACAGCCCCCAGTGAAATCAGAGGTGAGAGCACAAAGCAATACAGTAGGCAGACTCCGGTTTTTTTGGGGGGAGATGCTCGAGAATATCCGGGTGGACTCCTGAGGCTCGATCCCGCATTTGCGTATGCCGAGCCTCCTTCCTCATGACCTTTGTCCAGAGTGGAATGCCTCCCCGGCTCCCGGCACATGATCAGTGCATGCTCAGTCACGATATCAGTGCCTGCTCAGCCACGTGATCACTGACGGCACAGTCACGTGATCAGCGCCTCTCAGTCACGTGATCACCGTATGATAAACACGTGATCAGTGAACGACCAGCCAGGTGATCACTGCATGCGCGGTCAGGTGGTCAGTTCCTGATCAGCCACCTGATCAGTGCGTGCACAGTCCCCTGATCAGCGCCTGTCAGTCACTGATCACTGCCTGATAAACCCGTGATCAGTGCCCGAACAGCCACGTCATCAGTGCATGCGCAGTCACGTGATCAGTGCATGATAGCCACGTGATCAGTGCGTGCACAGTCCCATGATCAGCGCCTGTCAGTCACTGATCATTGCCTGAGAAACACGTGATCAGTGCATGATGAGCCATGTGATCAGTGCCCGATCAGCCACGTCATCAGTGCATGTGCAGTCACGTCATCAGTGCATGATAGCCACGTGATCAGTGCCTGCTCAGTCACGTGATCTGGACTTGATCAGCCACGTGATCAGTGCCTGCAGAGTCACGTGATCGGGGCCTGCTGAGCTGCGTGATTCCTGCCGGCTCATCTGCATGAAAATTGCCAGCTGAGCTGCGTGATTCCTGTCGGCTCATCTGCTTGACAATTGCCAGCTGAGCTGCGTGATTCCTGCCTGGTCACGTGCTTGATAATTGCCAGTTGAGCAGCATGATTCGTCACTGCTGAGCTCCATGCTTATTGCCTGCTGATTGCGTGGTTCGTGTCTGCTCAGCTCTTTGAGTAGTGCCTCCTGAGGTCCCTGTTCGGTCGCCACCTGCCAGGGACCAGCCCCAGCTGATCCAGGGTATTCGAAGGAGAGATGGCCTAGGCGACTATTTATATGCTAATCAGAGATGTCAAGAATAATAGTATGAGGAGAGCTCAGTAGGAAAATTCGGTGGAGAAAAGAGACTGAGGAGCTTGGTTTACGTGGAAGACCAATCAAACTTCAAGACAAGAAGTTTGCACCACTTACGTAGGCCGCAGGCGCCTCTCGAATGGCGAAAGGTGCCTCAGCCTAGACACCTTCTCGAGTGGGTCTTAGCAGCCCAGGCATAATTAGGAAGCGTGGTGGGTTCCGCGCTCCAGATGGAGACTCAGCTGGAAGTTAAAGGGGAGAATGACAAGGAACTTTATGAATTGAAGCTCTAAGTTACCTCTTTGACAGAGAGAGCGAGATGGTGGTGGGGGACAGCCCCCAGTGAAATCAGAGGTGAGAGCACAAAGCAATACAGTAGGCAGACTCCGGTTTTTTTGGGGGAGATGCTCGAGAATATCCGCGTGGACTCCTGAGGCTCGATCCCGCATTTGCGTATGCCGAGCCTCCTTCCTCATGACCTTTGTCCAGAGTGGAATGCCTCCCCGGCTCCCGGCACATGATCAGTGCATGCTCAGTCACGATATCAGTGCCTGCTCAGCCACGTGATCACTGACGGCACAGTCACGTGATCAGCGCCTCTCAGTCACGTGATCACCGTATGATAAACACGTGATCAGTGAACGACCAGCCAGGTGATCACTGCATGCGCGGTCAGGTGGTCAGTTCCTGATCAGCCACCTGATCAGTGCGTGCACAGGCCCCTGATCAGCACCTGTCAGTCACTGATCACTGCCTGATAAACCCGTGATCAGTGCCCGAACAGCCACGTCATCAGTGCATGCGCAGTCACGTGATCAGTGCATGATAGCCACGTGGTAACTGCGTGCACAGTCCCATGATCAGCGCCTGTCAGTCACTGATCATTGCCTGAAAACACGTGATCAGTGCATGATGAGCCATGTGATCAGTGCCCGATCAGCCACGTCATCAGTGCATGCGCAGTCACGTCCTCAGTGCATGATAGCCACGTGATCAGTGCCTGCTCAGTCACGTGATCTGGACTTGATCAGCCACGTGATCAGTGCCTGCAGAGTCACGTGATCAGGGCCTGCTGAGCTGCGTGATTCCTGCCGGCTCATCTGCATGACAATTGCCAGCTGAGCTGCGTGATTCCTGTCGGCTCATCTGCTTGACAATTGCCAGCTGAGCTGCGTGATTCCTGCCTGGTCACGTGCTTGATTATTGCCAGTTGAGCAGCATGATTCGTCACTGCTGAGCTCCATGCTTATTGCCTGCTGATTGCGTGGTTCGTGTCTGCTCAGCTCTTTGAGTATTGCCTCCTGAGGTCCCTGTTCGGTCGCCACCTGCCGGGGACCAGCCCCAACTGATCCAGGGTATTCGAAGGAGAGATGGCCTAGGCGACTATTTATATGCTAATCAGAGATGTCAAGAATAATAGTATGAGGAGAGCTCAGTAGGAAAATTCGGTGGAGAAAAGAGACTGAGGAGCTTGGTTTACGCGGAAGACCAATCAAACTTCAAGACAAGAAGTTTGCACCACTTACGTAGGCCGCAGGCGCCCTCTCGAATGGCGAAAGGTGCCTCAGCCTAGACACCTTCTCGAGTGGGTCTTAGCAGCCCAGGCATAATTAGGAAGCGTGGTGGGTTCCGCGCTCCAGATGGAGACTCAGCTGGAAGTTAAAGGGAAGAATGACAAGGAACTTTATGAATTGGAGCTGTAAGTTACCTCTTTGACAGAGAGAGCGAGATGGTGGTGGGGGACAGCCCCCAGTGAAATCAGAGGTGAGAGCACAAAGCAATACAGTAGGCAGACTCCGGTTTTTTTGGGGGGGAGATGCTCGAGAATATCCGGGTGGACTCCTGAGGCTCGATCCCGCATTTGCGTATGCCGAGCCTCCTTCCTCATGACCTTTGTCCAGAGTGGAATGCCTCCCCGGCTCCCGGCACATGATCAGTGCATGCTCAGTCACGATATCAGTGCCTGCTCAGCCACGTGATCACTGACGGCACAGTCACGTGATCAGCGCCTCTCAGTCACGTGATCACCGTATGATAAACACGTGATCAGTGAACGACCAGCCAGGTGATCACTGCATGCGCGGTCAGGTGGTCAGTTCCTGATCAGCCACCTGATCAGTGCGTGCACAGTCCCCTGATCAGCGCCTGTCAGTCACTGATCACTGCCTGATAAACCCGTGATCAGTGCCCGAACAGCCACGTCATCAGTGCATGCGCAGTCACGTGATCAGTGCATGATAGCCACGTGATCAGTGCGTGCACAGTCCCATGATCAGCGCCTGTCAGTCACTGATCATTGCCTGAGAAACACGTGATCAGTGCATGATGAGCCATGTGATCAGTGCCCGATCAGCCACGTCATCAGTGCATGCGCAGTCACGTCATCAGTGCATGATAGCCACGTGATCAGTGCCTGCTCAGTCACGTGATCTGGACTTGATCAGCCACGTGATCAGAGCCTGCAGAGTCACGTGATCAGGGCCTGCTGAGCTGCGTGATTCCTGCCGGCTCATCTGCATGACAATTGCCATCTGAGCTGCGTGATTCCTGTCGGCTCATCTGCTTGACAATTGCCAGCTGAGCTGCGTGATTCCTGCCTGGTCACGTGCTTGATTATTGCCAGTTGAGCAGCATGATTCGTCACTGCTGAGCTCCATGCTTATTGCCTGCTGATTGCGTGGTTCGTGTCTGCTCAGCTCTTTGAGTATTGCCTCCTGAGGTCCCTGTTCGGTCGCCACCTGCCGGGGACCAGCCCCAACTGATCCAGGGTATTCGAAGGAGAGATGGCCTAGGCGACTATTTATATGCTAATCAGAGATGTCAAGAATCATAGTATGAGGAGAGCTCAGTAGGAAAATTCGGTGGAGAAAAGAGACTGAGGAGCTTGGTTTACGCGGAAGACCAATCAAACTTCAAGACAAGAAGTTTGCACCACTTACGTAGGCCGCAGGCGGCCTCTCGAATGGCGAAAGGTGCCTCAGCCTAGACACCTTCTCGAGTGGGTCTTAGCAGCCCAGGCATAATTAGGAAGCGTGGTGGGTTCCGCGCTCCAGATGGAGACTCAGCTGGAAGTTAAAGGGAAGAATGACAAGGAACTTTATGAATTGGAGCTGTAAGTTACCTCTTTGACAGAGAGAGCGAGATGGTGGTGGGGGACAGCCCCCAGTGAAATCAGAGGTGAGAGCACAAAGCAATACAGTAGGCAGACTCCGGTTTTTTGGGGGGAGATGCTCGAGAATATCCGGGTGGACTCCTGAGGCTCGATCCCGCATTTGCGTATGCCGAGCCTCCTTCCTCATGACCTTTGTCCAGAGTGGAATGCCTCCCCGGCTCCCGGCACATGATCAGTGCATGCTCAGTCACGATATCAGTGCCTGCTCAGCCACGTGATCACTGACGGCACAGTCACGTGATCAGCGCCTCTCAGTCACGTGATCACCGTATGATAAACACGTGATCAGTGAACGACCAGCCAGGTGATCACTGCATGCGCGGTCAGGTGGTCAGTTCCTGATCAGCCACCTGATCAGTGCGTGCACAGTCCCCTGATCAGCGCCTGTCAGTCACTGATCACTGCCTGATAAACCCGTGATCAGTGCCCGAACAGCCACGTCATCAGTGCATGCGCAGTCACGTGATCAGTGCATGATAGCCACGTGATCAGTGCGTGCACAGTCCCATGATCAGCGCCTGTCAGTCACTGATCATTGCCTGAGAAACACGTGATCAGTGCATGATGAGCCATGTGATCAGTGCCCGATCAGCCACGTCATCAGTGCATGCGCAGTCACGTCATCAGTGCATGATAGCCACGTGATCAGTGCCTGCTCAGTCACGTGATCTGGACTTGATCAGCCACGTGATCAGTGCCTGCAGAGTCACGTGATCAGGGCCTGCTGAGCTGCGTGATTCCTGCCGGCTCATCTGCATGACAATTGCCATCTGAGCTGCGTGATTCCTGTCGGCTCATCTGCTTGACAATTGCCAGCTGAGCTGCGTGATTCCTGCCTGGTCACGTGCTTGATTATTGCCAGTTGAGCAGCATGATTCGTCACTGCTGAGCTCCATGCTTATTGCCTGCTGATTGCGTGGTTCGTGTCTGCTCAGCTCTTTGAGTATTGCCTCCTGAGGTCCCTGTTCGGTCGCCACCTGCCGGGGACCAGCCCCAACTGATCCAGGGTATTCGAAGGAGAGATGGCCTAGGCGACTATTTATATGCTAATCAGAGATGTCAAGAATAATAGTATGAGGAGAGCTCAGTAGGAAAATTCGGTGGAGAAAAGAGACTGAGGAGCTTGGTTTACGCGGAAGACCAATCAAACTTCAAGACAAGAAGTTTGCACCACTTACGTAGGCCGCAGGCGCCTCTCGAATGGCGAAAGGTGCCTCAGCCTAGACACCTTCTCGAGTGGGTCTTAGCAGCCCAGGCATAATTAGGAAGCGTGGTGGGTTCCGCGCTCCAGATGGAGACTCAGCTGGAAGTTAAAGGGAAGAATGACAAGGAACTTTATGAATTGGAGCTGTAAGTTACCTCTTTGACAGAGAGAGCGAGATGGTGGTGGGGGACAGCCCCCAGTGAAATCAGAGGTGAGAGCACAAAGCAATACAGTAGGCAGACTCCGGTTTTTTTGGGGGGAGATGCTCGAGAATATCCGGGTGGACTCCTGAGGCTCGATCCCGCATTTGCGTATGCCGAGCCTCCTTCCTCATGACCTTTGTCCAGAGTGGAATGCCTCCCCGGCTCCCGGCACATGATCAGTGCATGCTCAGTCACGATATCAGTGCCTGCTCAGCCACGTGATCACTGACGGCACAGTCACGTGATCAGCGCCTCTCAGTCACGTGATCACCGTATGATAAACACGTGATCAGTGAACGACCAGCCAGGTGATCACTGCATGCGCGGTCAGGTGGTCAGTTCCTGATCAGCCACCTGATCAGTGCGTGCACAGTCCCCTGATCAGCGCCTGTCAGTCACTGATCACTGCCTGATAAACCCGTGATCAGTGCCCGAACAGCCACGTCATCAGTGCATGCGCAGTCACGTGATCAGTGCATGATAGCCACGTGATCAGTGCGTGCACAGTCCCATGATCAGCGCCTGTCAGTCACTGATCATTGCCTGAGAAACACGTGATCAGTGCATGATGAGCCATGTGATCAGTGCCCGATCAGCCACGTCATCAGTGCATGCGCAGTCACGTCATCAGTGCATGATAGCCACGTGATCAGTGCCTGCTCAGTCACGTGATCTGGACTTGATCAGCCACGTGATCAGTGCCTGCAGAGTCACGTGATCAGGGCCTGCTGAGCTGCGTGATTCCTGCCGGCTCATCTGCATGACAATTGCCATCTGAGCTGCGTGATTCCTGTCGGCTCATCTGCTTGACAATTGCCAGCTGAGCTGCGTGATTCCTGCCTGGTCACGTGCTTGATTATTGCCAGTTGAGCAGCATGATTCGTCACTGCTGAGCTCCATGCTTATTGCCTGCTGATTGCGTGGTTCGTGTCTGCTCAGCTCTTTGAGTATTGCCTCCTGAGGTCCCTGTTCGGTCGCCACCTGCCGGGGACCAGCCCCAACTGATCCAGGGTATTCGAAGGAGAGATGGCCTAGGCGACTATTTATATGCTAATCAGAGATGTCAAGAATAATAGTATGAGGAGAGCTCAGTAGGAAAATTCGGTGGAGAAAAGAGACTGAGGAGCTTGGTTTACGCGGAAGACCAATCAAACTTCAAGACAAGAAGTTTGCACCACTTACGTAGGCCGCAGGCGCCCTCTCGAATGGCGAAAGGTGCCTCAGCCTAGACACCTTCTCGAGTGGGTCTTAGCAGCCCAGGCATAATTAGGAAGCGTGGTGGGTTCCGCGCTCCAGATGGAGACTCAGCTGGAAGTTAAAGGGAAGAATGACAAGGAACTTTATGAATTGGAGCTGTAAGTTACCTCTTTGACAGAGAGAGCGAGATGGTGGTGGGGGACAGCCCCCAGTGAAATCAGAGGTGAGAGCACAAAGCAATACAGTAGGCAGACTCCGGTTTTTTTGGGGGGGAGATGCTCGAGAATATCCGGGTGGACTCCTGAGGCTCGATCCCGCATTTGCGTATGCCGAGCCTCCTTCCTCATGACCTTTGTCCAGAGTGGAATGCCTCCCCGGCTCCCGGCACATGATCAGTGCATGCTCAGTCACGATATCAGTGCCTGCTCAGCCACGTGATCACTGACGGCACAGTCACGTGATCAGCGCCTCTCAGTCACGTGATCACCGTATGATAAACACGTGATCAGTGAACGACCAGCCAGGTGATCACTGCATGCGCGGTCAGGTGGTCAGTTCCTGATCAGCCACCTGATCAGTGCGTGCACAGTCCCCTGATCAGCGCCTGTCAGTCACTGATCACTGCCTGATAAACCCGTGATCAGTGCCCGAACAGCCACGTCATCAGTGCATGCGCAGTCACGTGATCAGTGCATGATAGCCACGTGATCAGTGCGTGCACAGTCCCATGATCAGCGCCTGTCAGTCACTGATCATTGCCTGAGAAACACGTGATCAGTGCATGATGAGCCATGTGATCAGTGCCCGGTCAGCCACGTCATCAGTGCATGATAGCCACGTGATCAGTGCCTGCTCAGTCACGTGATCTGGACTTGATCAGCCACGTGATCAGTGCCTGCAGAGTCACGTGATCAGGGCCTGCTGAGCTGCGTGATTCCTGCCGGCTCATCTGCATGACAATTGCCATCTGAGCTGCGTGATTCCTGTCGGCTCATCTGCTTGACGATTGCCAGCTGAGCTGCGTGATTCCTGCCTGGTCACGTGCTTGATTATTGCCAGTTGAGCAGCATGATTCGTCACTGCTGAGCTCCATGCTTATTGCCTGCTGATTGCGTGGTTCGTGTCTGCTCAGCTCTTTGAGTATTGCCTCCTGAGGTCCCTGTTCGGTCGCCACCTGCCGGGGACCAGCCCCAACTGATCCAGGGTATTCGAAGGAGAGATGGCCTAGGCGACTATTTATATGCTAATCAGAGATGTCAAGAATAATAGTATGAGAAGAGCTCAGTAGGAAAATTCGGTGGAGAAAAGAGACTGAGGAGCTTGGTTTACGCGGAAGACCAATCAAACTTCAAGACAAGAAGTTTGCACCACTTACGTAGGCCGCAGGCGCCTCTCGAATGGCGAAAGGTGCCTCAGCCTAGACACCTTCTCGAGTGGGTCTTAGCAGCCCAGGCATAATTAGGAAGCGTGGTGGGTTCCGCGCTCCAGATGGAGACTCAGCTGGAAGTTAAAGGGAAGAATGACAAGGAACTTTATGAATTGGAGCTGTAAGTTACCTCTTTGACAGAGAGAGCGAGATGGTGGTGGGGACAGCCCCCAGTGAAATCAGAGGTGAGAGCACAAAGCAATACAGTAGGCAGACTCCGGTTTTTTTGGGGGGGAGATGCTCGAGAATATCCGGGTGGACTCCTGAGGCTCGATCCCGCATTTGCGTATGCCGAGCCTCCTTCCTCATGACCTTTGTCCAGAGTGGAATGCCTCCCGGCTCCCGGCACATGATCAGTGCATGCTCAGTCACGATATCAGTGCCTGCTCAGCCAC